>NC_092689.1:3910173-4210173 GCF_964275005.1 Diadema setosum | reverse complement strand
GCCGAGCCGCGGCCGAGCCCGGCCTTTTCTCAGTGTTAACGCAAACTGGGCCAAATGCGCGGCCAATTTTAGTCTGGCTTCCAAACACTCTACCCTTACTATTTCTCTATTCAGGATATTAACCCCTTCAACGTCGAAAGCTAGTATAGTTTAAGGTGGTTTTGTCCTGCAAAGGATTTTTCCTTCGGCAAAGGCCTTTGCCCGAACGGCGACTTCGTCGCCACGGAATCCAGTTGGCAAAGGGTCTGAAAACCATACTATATCAA
This sequence comes from Diadema setosum, assembly GCF_964275005.1. NCBI lineage: Eukaryota > Metazoa > Echinodermata > Echinoidea > Diadematoida > Diadematidae > Diadema > Diadema setosum. Next base: position 4,209,907 of record NC_092689.1, on the reverse strand, counting down.
ATTGCGTTTGTTTACAAGCAGAGCGCCACTACGACAAAATATTGAAAGGTTTGAATTAAAAGCGCGGCCGAGCCCAGCAGTGTAAACGGACAAAATTGCGAGGCTCGGCCGCGCAATTGAGGCCGAGCCGCGGCCGAGCCCGTCCCCGCACTGTAAACGGGGTCTGAGTCTCTCTTTATGACCTTTCTATCACTCTGCCAGAGACTTGGCAGACATTGTTGAATTGATTTTACTAAAACTCTTAAAAGACAATACAATTGTAATAATAATTTCCTTCTCTTTTCTTTTCCTTTTTTTTTTTGTTTTTTCATTTTTTACAGAACTGCACTTCCCCATCCATTATGACAAGACTACACTATCTTTGAAATACCATATCAAGCTGTTATTTTTGCAGGTTTCTAATTTTCACTAAATTCACGAATCACATTTGGGCCTCAAACTTAACGACACGCGAAAATGTCACCATGCTCTAAGGTAATAGTGTGCTTATGATGGCCTCTGCGTCAATTTATGAAAACAACATCTTGAGAAAATGCCTGTGACCTCCTCATTTGCAAAAATATCTGTATGCAAAAATAAGTGTATACAGTATATGGCATCCTTCAGGAAATACTAAGGAGAGCTTCGCACAACAATGTGAACTTCATTTTGTGATGCTCTATGACTACTTACACCATCAACATTCCTTTCCATGACTTGCATACTGGTAGTGTAGGTGCCCTGTGTGACCTCCAGCCGACACCCGATGGGACCGATTCCAGGCTCCGTCTTGGCCAAGGCAAATGAACAGTGTAACGTGTTGGACGTTCCACTCCATACATGATAAAACGGAATCTCCTATGGATCAAGTAGACATGGTAACAGAGATTCCTTTAATGATTGATTGGTTTTATTTCTGTTATATCATCATCATCATCAATGGCATGATATGACACAAATTGCAGCTACTACTGAATAAAGTAGAAATGAGAGAGATTTTTAACAACTTACAGTCTATTGTTGCAATGTAGCATTGAGTATAATTCATGGAAGTCTGGAATTACTACTTCTACACATTCTGAACTGCACTTATACTTTCTGCAGTTTGCAAAATATATGATATTTTGCAACTCAAAATTGGTCTTCAAAATGATTTTTGTTGTTGTTGTTGTTGTTGATGTTGCTTAAAGAAGAAAGCAAAATATCAGGGCCTCATTTCGATTCAGAGGTTGCTAGGAAAGCATTTCTTGCTAGAAAAGTAATTTCTTGTAGCAACAGCTAGTGAGGAGGCAGAATTCATGTCATTATCATGACACTTGCTACAGCAGCGAGAGTTGCTGTCAAAGCAACTCTGTATGAAATGGAGCCCAGGACTTACCAGAATTTAGAATATAACTTCAATTGTAAGTGATAATATACGCATATATTTCATCTCAATTATAATATGCATCTATATATTTCATCTCAATTCAAACTCTGCATCTTTTACGTCAACACTGAGAATGCAAATTGACAACTTGATGACTGAGGAACAATGTGCACTTTTCCAAGCCAGGTAAAATCGGCACAATCTCTCACTCAAATTCTGATTGGTGGACAGTTTTGTGAGAGTGCGCTGTTGGTGTGACGGCCGATACCAACCTGACAGTTCTTGGCCAGCTTGCACTGCCAGCCAGACACGATGTCATGGATCTCCAGGCGAAGATTATTGCCGTTGTCATGGTAATCGAATTGACACGTTCCCTGGAGAGGCTGTCCACCCAACCTCCTCTCTACTTCTTGGATGTGCTGTTAGAGGAAACAAGGAAATGGGGTGTGAATAAAACATTCTCCTCAAATAATTATTGGTTAAAGTATATCAAATTGGTAACTTCCCAGGTTCTGCAAACTTTATCCCTAGGAAGTCCTTAAATTGCTTGTCTTACAATAAGTGAAATATCCTGAAACACTCTGCTTAATATTCAACTGTTCTCTTTAAAACATCATTCCAGTACTCATTTGCAATTTGAGAAAATACATAATTGTTTTTTTTTTTTTGGGGGGGGGGATGTGGGTGCACATTTGAGAGATACTGTGCCATGTAATGCTATGTAATGCGGTTGTCACATTGATTTTACGTACTACATATGTAAGCATCACTTTCACCCTTTTTATTGGATACTGCAAATCATTCACTCTAACGGCAAATATGTTTTGAGGAAGTTCACAGAGTTCTTTAACTATTAAAGAAAGTGCAAGATGTGGCAAAAACTTGGCACATGCATTTCAAACAACATTATGCCATCTTAACTTAAATTTTGTGAGGAACTGGAGCAGATGACCACTAACCTAAAGCTGCACTTTATTACAGTTTTCCTTATTTTGGAGATTTCAAAGGATTTTTTTTCCTCTGGAAAGATTAACCACATTTCACTTTAATATTGCACATATGGAATTTGATATTTTCGAAAAAATGTGAATAGAGTGAAGTTACCCAGATCAAAAGAAACTTTTCTTCCTGCTTTCTTGCAAATTATTTTCCAATAAAAACTTTTTTGCATCATGCAGCTTTTGCACGGAAGATGAGACGGCTTGCTCACCTCGAGAGCGTCAGGTGTGTCCTCCGCTATGTAGACCTTGATGTGGTAGTCCAGCGTGGAGCGCAGTGCTGGCCCAAAGGCGAGCAGCTTTAACCTCTTGGCTGCCTGCCTCTCAGGCTGTGACTCGCCGCTGAACGTGTACCACCCCAGCTGGTCTGTAACAATGCAGCAGCGGTGACTGTCTACCTGGCAGAAGACGGGTGAGTTCAACGTCTCCTCGCCGACTGTCGTCTGCCTCTGTCAGATGAGAATGAACACATCTTATGAGTCAGTACTGTTTCACTGCATTTTCATGTGTTACCAGTAGGCCTACTAACAGGCATGAAGAACAAACATATGATGCACAGGCTTTAAGAGTCAGTGGATTGGTGAGATAAATACAACAATGATTGAACAGGCTTCTTTGAATGCGTTAAACCCACGTGCAAAAGGTGAATGAGTTTTAACAATTTTAAAACTATACCAAATCAGCATTAATGCAGACATAACTTTGCTATTAGTATTAGCTACTATTTTCCTCACACTAGACTAACCATGAGTCTTTCTCTCACTGTTTTAATTTAAAGCTCAAAGAAAGCTGATATTAACTCTTTGTGTGCCATGGTGTAAACCCCTGTGTGCCACATTATTCTGAGACTGTAATGCAATGGCAATCTGTTTTTCAGAGCCATGTAACTTCTTATAGAAGATTTTGTGCTGGAAATGCAGTACAGGACAATGGTAGAGAAAACTGCAAGTTTTGTTGTGATATAAATTTTATAACAAATCTATTGCTATTTTTCTTGTAAAACAGCCAGTATTCAAAACAAATTAGTTTGTGCATGGTCATGTGCTTGAGCAAAATATGTGACATTTGTAAGCTATCGCCTGAGCTGGACGTTAAAATGCGGCACACAAAGCGTTATGTAGCACTGTCCAAATCCTGAGCATTTCAAGACACACAGACAGATGGAATCATACCTCCCAGCATTTGTCGTCGGTGGGGTGCGTGCCACTGCCGAAGACCGAGAACCTCCAGTCATTCTTGCTCATCTGGGCACAGTGAGGCAGGACCAGGACCACAGACTTGGCCAGGACCACGGTGGGCGGACCGCACAGGACCACGGGGCTCAGCAGAGTCTGGTTGTGCTCCGTGTGCGGGCGGTCCATCAGCTCGTGGGAGACGGCCAGGTAGATCTCCTCCGTCTGCCCCCTCGGTATGGCGCCCTCGGGTATCATCAGGCTGACTCCTGCAGGGTGGGGAGGTTAGGAGTTGTATGGCCTTAAATTAATAATGGTAGACTTTTCTTTTGGAGCATGATGAGAAGTGGATGTTTCAGCTTCTTATATAGAAATGTCATCACTGAATTGCGGTCTTCAAAAGCACTAGGCATTTTTAACTAATAAGTAACTTGAAGAATTATCAAATATTACAAAATAGAAAAATAAAAAACATCAAAAGTATTTCCCCACTTAATTCAAGCAAGGAGGAAAGTCTTATAAAATTAGAAGATGCTATACTTTCATGCTAGCAGGTGAATTAGTAAGACTACACCCTCTCTTACAAATTCTTTATGACTTTATGACTACCGGTTTCAAGCTTAAAATTTCTGACATCAATTTTGCATGGCATGGAGGCCCACTTGCCCACAATCTTGCAAATCACACACCTGCATCTTGTAGGACCAGTCTGCCTCCCCTGAAGCCCACATGACCCTTGGCTATGCTGAATTCTGACTGTGGAGGGAGCCCTCCGGCGCTGCCCATGGATCCCCTCCCGGGGTCTGAGTCGTACATGGACTGTGGCTCCAGGCTCTCCTCTGAGGAGTGACCCTGTAGCACATAGTTCTCATCAGCCTCCTCCATGATGTAGCCATTGTTGTCCTCTAGGTCACCATAGCAACGGGCCTGGCAGTACCGAGGATCTTGGGGTTCGGGCGGGTTGAGCGTTGCATATATGTGCTTGTCCTGCCCGGGCCCGACCAGCGGCACGTACGTGTGACTCTTGGTCGGCGACAGCGTGTGCGAGTGTGGATGGGAGTGCAGGGAGCCGTTTGTGAGGGAGTACTGCGAAACGTCTGAAGAACCAAGGCAGCCCAGCTGCGTGATCGTCCCACCCTTCTTCGGGGAGAACGAAACTGTAAGTGGGTGGGGCAACTTCCCATTGGTCAAGTCTGGGTGATGCGGATGAGTCGGTGTGCACGAAATGGGGACCTTCTCGTCCGGGTTTGGCAGGGCAACGTGGGTAGCGCGCATGGAGTGAGTGGTCTGCGTAATGTCTGGTTGCGCTGTAAGCATAGCCAGGTTACATTCTTCTGTTAGCATCGGCATGGCAACGACACCCCAGACCAAAATAAAAACAAAAAAGAACAAAAACAAAAAAATCTCAACAAATCATGCAAAATGAAATCAATAAGGATATAATAAAATAAAATAATTTCAACACCATCACCACTTGCACTATTGGATCAATAACAATGTCAACAAAAAAGTTTGTTAGGGGTTATCTAGAAATCATAACAATACAACATATCAATAAGTGTAGGATATATTTTCAGGGAAAAAGACATCTAGAAATTAGTAAGGCATGAAAATAACATGGAATATAACATGTTGTACACATGGGCAATGGTGACATTTAAAAATCATGACATGTAAAAAAAAAAACTACTTTTTGGAAGTATCACAATGAATCGCTGCAAAGGTAATTAAAAAATTGGTAGAAGTGAAAGCAAAATATTTTAGTGGAAAAAAAAATGTACTGTGACTAGCAGACAACACAGTGTCCAACTTTGATTGATATAGCAGTTCAGACTGTACGTGTTTGTCAAAACAGGAAACTTTTCTGGTATACACTACTCTCACTTCTGTTTGTTTGTATTCATATTCCTGCTTGGAATGATTATATTGCATTATCTGTGGCAAGCAACAATCAATCACAGCACTGTAAAATCAAGACAAGGAAAAATAATTCTATTCAATCTATAAAAGTAGGATGTGGATACGTACATTCAAAGAAAAGAATACCATGTCAAAATTTGACAAGCACAGAATAACAAATAATTGAACAGAAATGGTACTAAAAATGAAAATTCCAGCACCGTCTATCCCCATACACCATAAAACATGTCATTTTTATCAATAAAAAAGAGCTGTCAGGGATACTCTAAGGGTGGCAATGTGGATTTTCTGACTATTGAAAGATATAACATAAACAATGAGATCTGGGAATGTCAGAAGGTGGGATAGTTGGTTGGATATACAATAGATTTTGAACAGTGGAAATACTGACGTAGGCTGATGTCTTCCTTTCAAAGACTTATTACATGCACATTGAATTATGCATTCATTTTCTTATTACCAGAACATCTACCTTCAAAGACAGCTATAGATTTGTTAGATACTGACTTAAAAAAAAGAAAATGTGCATAAATTGACAATGAACATTTGCTTGTCCCATACATTCAGATAGCTTGGCCAAGCCTTGCCCACTACTGCAACAACCACAGCAACTATATTTGATTCTAACGATGGAATTTTACATAATGGTAGAACCAGGCAAAGTAAATAGCTCATTACTTATGAGCCCTCAAGGGTGAATGACTATTGATTTGGATTCATTGATTATCTTGCCTATGAGATTAAAAGAAAATCTCAGTTGCAAACCAGAAAGGACCTTATTTGTCCTCCATTCTATTTCTAGCCATTTCTTGCAATCAAGGCTGTCATCTAAACTGCAATCAGTATACACCCGTTTCTCTTCTTCTCTTTGGTTCTACAACATTTGCTCCTGTGACAATTGCTCCCATAAAAAAATCTACATGCTTAGCAAAACAAAAATTCTACCCACAAACATAATCCTAACCCCAATCTTGATCCTTACATCAAATTAAACATAAAACCCCATTACAACCCTATTCCTAAATCCTTGGAGAAAATAAGACTGCAGCAATTGTCGCAAATGCTAATGTCGTATTACTCTTCTCTGCATCTCAGAAAGACATAGGAATCGAGGCCAACCTGTTGATGTGGTTGTGAAGCTGGGCGTGTTCCGTTTCCTCTTGGTGGTCAGGTAGATGGCGATGAAGATGAAGACGAGCAGGAGGACGATGACAGCCAGGGATATGCCGATGTAGAGTGGGATCTCGGAGAAACCCGACTTCTTGGCTGAGTAGAAGAAGGAGGAGAAATGAGCAGGACATGATGAGTTTGAAGTCGGCATCATCAGGCTGTACGATATGCCAAGAACTCCCTTTCCCCATCTTTAATTTCTTTCGTTGCTGCTGGTTACTAAACTGCATGCCATGTTAACGGTATTTCACAGTAGCAGTTCCAGTGGCTTAATCACCAATCAATTTTTCATTCTCTTCTTGTGCAAATTATGCAGTTGAAAGGAAGGGATAATCGTTGTTGTTTTTTTTTTTCAACAGTACAAAGTCTCGCCAGAATAGGCCAGAGCAAATTTGACTGACTATAATTATGGTAAGATTACCATGCACATTGTAAGTGGCATGGATCACAGGCCACTTTTCCATCAACTCTACATCCTTAAGGTACCAGTAACTGCAGATTTAGAGCAACTTTTGCTGTACCATTCTTATCAATTTAGAAGAGTGGTAATTACCTAAAAAAAGAATAATGAAATACTCCAATCAATATTTTGCTCATGCTCATCCAATACTCTCTAGGAGGAATACAGATGGAAAATGTAATGTATGACAGATGAAGAAAAAAGGAAAGTGCACAGACAGAGAAGTGCGAAGAAGAGCCAGAGGCTGGGAGAGAAGAAACAAGATATTGAAGGATATATCGCCGTGCAGATATTTGACGATGAGATGAAGTGACATTTCAAATGAATCGGGGAAATGGATGGATAACTGAAACTCATTCGTGTGCCCTCCCTGCCTTCACAACCAATAACATCCTCAAACTTCATCTCTGCAAGTGCATTTGTGCAAAAACAAAACAAAGAAACACACAATATCAAATCGCCCATATCAACTACAAAAGCTGTTTGGTAAATGCATTGTGTATTTCATTTTTTCTTTTTTCTTAGGGGGGGGGGGGAGATTAAAATGGCCTTAATCATCTGTTTACCCTGAGTAAAAACCCATTATCCTTTAAGTGATATCATAAGATACAAAGTTTTACAGTAGCAAATTTAAAGTACATGGTTAAAAAAATATGAAGTAAAAGACAGCATTGATTGTTCATGTCAGATTGACAAATCAGCATAGCTAACAACATGACAGGATGTGAGCTGAATATTATACAACAAATAGGAAGATCGCCCTCTAGTGGCAAGGTGCAAGACAAGTCAGCCAAACCACAAATTCTTGCAACCTTGTTTTGGGTTGCATTCCCCTTGTTGTTAGTTGTTGCTGTTGCTTTTTTTAACAATGTGCTTAGAATATTATGCAGTACTACCAATAATCACAGGAGAGAAAAAGAAACAAAGATTGAAAAGTTATTTTGCAGAGATTGTTCACATTCAGTCTGATAAAAACAAAGGAGTTCATCAAATTAGCACAGAATTACATTCATATGAACACACATTTACCTTCGGTTTTTGTTTCAAGATGATACCAGTTCATGTTAATATCCATCCATATAGTACAAAATTGTGAGTAACAAAAATGTATGCTGAAAATGGGGTGAAATAACTCAACTACAAACGAAGCAAATGAAACCACAAAAGATGAAAATAAAAAGATATAGCTCGATAAATTCATCTCTAAAAGAAAAGCGACAAATTTCTCACCAGAAGGGTTTTGTGAAGTAGTGTCTTCTCCATTGGGGGATAAGAGGTTCCTGTCTTCAAACACTGAGCGAGGGAAATAAATCATAATCAAATCAAATCATAGTCACATCTATCCACCAGATGTTCAAATATCCATGCAAACATATCATTTGGGGGAATGATTACAAACTTACATGCATCCATTTACAAGGTAATACTAAAATATGCACACACATAGGTGTAATGTTTCAGTGTATTGGTATGAGACATAGTTGAGAGATGGTAGTACTCAGATGTACACCTGCCGAGAGTTGGGAGGGCAAGTGTCTTTATTCTTGTATCATTCTGGTACTGTAAAACCAGAAATATTCAGGGCATGAAACTTTCAAGAATTTCAGATATTGTAGTGTAACATGGTCTTTGTCCAAACATAATTATACTACCTCATGAAGAAGTGACATAATTTTTCGTCTCATCTGTAGGCTTTCCATTAATTTTTCTATTTCACTTTCCCTCGGTGATGTAAATTCAACCCTTACAATTATACTTTTGCGTGTGTGTGTGTGTGTGTGCGTGTGTGTGTGTTGACGTCAAATCAACCTTAATCTTTAAGTCTCCCTCCTTGAGGGTCATACTTTGCATTTTCATTAATCAAACAGAGCAAAAATTCAATCAATGTATCATGCTGTTAAAGGGATGATATAGTTTTGGTTGACATGAGCATCAGGTTTCCATTTTTTTTTGTGTGTGAGATAATGAGAAACCTCTTTTGAAATATGAAAGAGCATACAATTCTTAGAGGTATTCAAAGTTTATTTGATGAAAATCGGTTTGGAAATGGCTGAGATTTACAAAACAAAGCAATCCGAATAAATGGTGGAACCCACCTTTTATAAGGATCGCTTTATGTGTGTGTGTGTGTTTTTTTTTTTATATCTCTGCCATTTCAAAACTGATTTTCAACAAATAAACTTTGAATACCTCTTCGAATTGTACGCTCTTGTAATATTTCATAAGAGGTTTCATATTGTCTCACACCTAGATAAAAGCTAAATCTCCATCTGAACAAAAACTATACAGCCCATTTTGATAAGTATGGGGGAAACTTTAGAGCACTTTGTCTTGCTGTTTTAACTGTCGGCTTCATTTCACATAATTCCATGTTATCTTTACACCCTAAACATGAATGACAGATAACGTACTACTACCCACGGGTCTGCTATTTAAAGGAGACATAAGACGTGATTAGCTCTCAGCAAGATGGATTGAGCAGGATAAGGTTTGACGTCCTAGAAATACATAATTGTCAGCAATCGTATGAGGCGCATGAACTGGACAGAACTGTGCCGTGACCGGGTGACGCTATCAAAACTCTTTAACGCAAAACGCGCTCTCATGATCGGACTTCTCTTCATTAAGTTGCATATTTGTCGCGAACTGATCATATCTGACATGACAAGACTCATATCAGTGATGCAGCCCATTCCCTTGTATGATGCATACAACTGCTTCTTCATATGTGTACATTACAGACATTTAATGAAATCTCTCACTGCAAAAGTGAAGATTTCCATGAAATCACTGATCATGTACGCTCAGGTAAGATGTCTCTTAATCTTTGCTGATTGTCAACAGCTTTTACTGATAGTGAGTGAATGATTCACATGGACAAACTCTTGTTTGAAGTAATTTGGACATTTTATTTGTAGACCAGTGTCGCATCATGCAGTGTGTGCAAAACTTGCCACACTTCGAAATGTTCATTGTCTAGAACATTTGTCATACTCATCTCGCATATAAGCAATACAGTTAGCTTTTGCAGCAAAGTAAAACATGATGCCACATGCAACCTGGAAACAAAGACCCACCTTAAATTACATGAATATACACACACACTTGATAAGAATATTATGCATTTTCCCAAAAATGTAACTCACAGACTTTGGAATGTTATCAATCAAACTTTGTATATATTACCTAAGTTGTTTCAAGTGTGAGGCAAGGACAAGCTTGCATTATTTGCCATTTGGGAAGCAGAAGGATGTTCATCCCAACATCACCAGGGACAGGTTTTGTGCCCTTTTGCTTCTCACAGAACCAAATAACTATACAACAGATGTACAGAGCACATTCTTGGTGTGCTGAGCGGAGGACATCTTCTTTTGGCACAGAGTTTTAAAGAGAAGAGGAGAAATTGATGTGCACGTATAAAGGTGACTGCACAGGCTATAGTAGACTGATAACACACATACCAACACATATACTGTACATTCACACTCATTTTACGAATCGCCAAACACAAAAGCTGATACATTTTTGTCAACAAACGTAATGCACATCTTTCAGCAATTGCTTTCAGCAAGGAACCCTTTTGACACCACACTTTACCCCCCTCTCCTCCCACGAGCATCCCAACCACACCTCACGACCCCACCTCTCCTGTGCAGTGCACAGCGGAGTGTTTCGGAAGAGATGAACAAATCTATCGCCAGTCAATCTGCTCAACTTTGGAAGAGAGGTGATGTTAGAAAAGCAAATTATTGGGCTTTGGATTACATTCTACATTTTCAGAGAGAGAAAGAGAGAGAGGTCACGAGAGAGGGTGTAGAATCTTTGGAGAGGAGGCTTACTTTTACGCTTTGTGATATCGAGGGTAACGTAGCTGATACCATCTGTCTCCTCACTGGAATGAATACTATTGTCTTTTCACACACAACACACACACAAAGTGCTGTTGAGACACTCTCCATCTGCTCCATAAATATATTTTCCAGAACTCAATGACCACGCAGCAGCATTGCTCAACAGTGACTGGACTATTGCAAATTTTGCTGTTAATAACTTTGTTTTTTGCGTTTTTTCTCAAATCAAATAAACCATCACTCATGTCAAGAGTGTGTAAGAATTGGGGGTGCTGGGTTTGTATAAACTGTACAGCTTAAAGACAATTATTTCAAAGGCAGAACGTAGTGATGGTGACTGATACCAGATACCACCGTTCCATATAGAGCTACGTAAAACTTCTGAACTACCGGGCATCAAATCTTTACTCCATAGTTTTTGTTCAATCTTACAAAGCTTTTAAATGTGTTTCCTAAGGCCAACTTATGTGTGAGAGTACTCAAGTAAGTGAAATGTGAGAGAATAGATTTTGCTTTAAAGTGAAATATCCAATTGATTTGGTTTGTTTGAATATCTAACATCCTCAACTGGCTCCCTCTTTGCAGATATCATTGCTATTAAGTATGTGCAATTTTACACTTTTGTAAAAGTCGATCCTGCTTCAAAGGACATAATTCATTCTCTTTTAATACATTTCAAAAAGGAAACTGAGTAAAGTTTTGTGTCCCAGGGACTTGTGACGTGATGACATCATCAATTGTGTCATCTAATTTGCATATCAGATTGTGACCAATGTCACTGATTTGCGACTACATGCAAGACTATGAAAGTCGACAACTTTCTTATTGCATGCTGGATTTGGATAGACTTTTCAGGATACAGGGACATTGGATTCAAGAGGGCACTGCTGCATAAACCCAGTCTTTAAATTCCAATGCATCTGCCAAGTTGGAAACGTTCAAATAAAACAGATTTGTGTGGCTTGTATGTCAAAAATTGGTAGAAATGATATCAATCTCAATTTTTCTCTTGATTTATAGCCATTGTTCCTGGCTGGTCCCGCCAATTATATACAGACCCCTTCAAAGACAAATCTTAATTGCTAGCTTTAGCAGGGGAAACTTGAGTGTAAATACATGATCTACTTCTCATTGAAGGTTACCTGGCTTTACATTGTCAATCTCTGTAATGAAGATGGCGGCAATCATCGTGCCATCAAACAGTGTTCTCTTGAACTCTGGGTCTAACCATCACATGTAATTGATTCTACTCTAGATATTGCAGTACACTAGAATGAGGAGTGGTGTTCTACTCCAGCATTCTTCGCACTCTTTCGGTTACGGTTGGGGAAAAATCCTACCGAAGGTTGTCTGAAAGGGTCGGGGAGGCGCTACCAGAGATGGTGATTTGGGTTGAGCCTCGTGTCCCCGGGCGGTCAAACCGGAGCGCGTCTGATGCGACATTCCATCGCTGCTTCCACTTTACCCCAAATCCCCATCAAAGTTGCAATCTAAAACAAATGTCGAGATTGCTTCCAACGACCTGGCAGATAACATGTGACAGAATGATGGCTGCCGAGGCCGATAAAGGAAATTGGCGAGGCACTTTTTGTTTCTTTTCGCCCAGCCGAGCAATTACTCAATCCCCCTGTGACTGCATGCATGATGGTGCAGGCACGTGGGACCAATGAGTGGGGGTGGAGGTATATATCGCTTGGGGTAAACACACATGTACAACATCCACACCACAGCCAGAAAGATTATGATGGACAGTTATATGTACCATGCCATCACACTCACAGGTACTGGACGTATTGACTCCTTACCCAACGATACAAGATAGCAACTCCCACACAGAAAATGGCAAATGCCTCTCTCAAACCTTTAACTTGACATTACAGCATGCAACAGAGAGATCATGCACAAGTGGTCAAAGATATACATTCCATTCACTTGTAGTAGAAATTCAAGCAATATTGATCCATTCCTATGTCACATTTCTTCTTGAATGAGACACGTTTTATACTTTGATAAAATGCATCATATGCCAGATCATGCATTAAGATCATAAATCACATATTTTATGTCAACTTCTGATAGAACCCCGCATACAAGCTGTTTGAATTAATGGTCACATGATGATGAAGATTGACACTATACATTCATTTTTTATGAGTGTTCAATATTGGAAGTTGCACACTGGAAAATGCTCCAAAATATTTACATTCTAAACATTGTTGATGCAGCATTCATAAACACAATGTTTGACATGTTTGACAAGTTTGATATCATACGATAAAAATCAAACAAGACTTCATACTTGTTACACTTATTTCTCCCAGAATACATTTGACAGGAGGCACTATACTAATGACTGCAGTTAAGGCACTGAATATGATCCTATTGATATGAAATCAATACTTAAACATGTTTAAACATGCGCACATACAAACATAGATTCTTGTTTTTCTCTACGTTTTGTCTGCATGGAGGCTATGCATCAAGTTGGTTGACAGGTTTATGCCTGCTACGATTTCAGAAGTATTAAACTCTCATGAATGGATTCTCTGTAAATAATGACAGGTGAACGTTTAAATGTCCTTTTTCTGTGGGCTCAGAATGATAGAGCATATGTTTGCCTTCATTACGTGTGATACAAAACGCATCGAGCTACTCTTTCATTCCAGCAAGCTTTCCTACGACGACCGACGGCAAATTCCTCGCGCAAGACACGACAACTTGGTCAGCGCAGAGGCATGGAACCTTTGCTACCCTTTTACTGTGTCAATGAAACAAACCATTCCAAATTTGCTCCCATCGACAGTTGGCAAACTTCTGCGAGCTGCCCGAGAAAACATGACTTACGTGAAAAAGAGAAGAGGAAAAAACTATAAAAAGAAAGGACAAAAAAAAATTGCAATCCAATATTCTGGGGCAGTTTGATCAGAAAAGAGGAGACTTTTTGACACTCGCTTCCCTCATGTTGGATTGTCTCTCTCTCTCTCCCTGGATTTGACATTCTTTCTTGACTCTTGTCTTGGACGCGAGTGAATACAGGCCGCACTCTCCATATTTGTTGCATTACTCACATGTGTAGCACCAATACGCTGTGCAAACTGTGATCTAGGTAGAATTTTTTGTGTGACATCAGGTACAGGGAAAAACATAGCGCTGGTGTTATGAATGCAATATTTGTCTTACTGGTCTTTGGCCCGAGGTTCATTTTCGTGAAAGCCCTGGTTGAAAACAAAATGTGGGGCAGCCAAAGTTCTATCCATAGATCACCTCAGGATGAAATTAAAGTGGGTTTGCTTTAAAATATCATTGCAAAGTTTACCACTACAGTTTGCAAAACGTTTGCATTATTATCATTTAGATCTCTCGAAACTTTAAAGCCTTAAAGTGAACGCTGGAGCAAAATGTTGTATAATACAACCTAAATAATTAAAGCCATATGATAGACTTGTACAATTTTTGATAGCTTTGTTAAAATTGTGGTAGATTCAAATTGGTTTGTTGTAATCATGACCTATTACAGGACAAAAAAACAACAACAACAGCAAACTTCATTACAGTGTCACCATTGCACCACCAAACATCTGCTTTGATGGTAAAGAGTGAACACACAGAATGAGAAATACACTAGTTCATGCTCTATTACCAAGGATATGAGGGGAAAAGTTGTTGTCAGAGATATGCGGGATCTACGGGTGGAGCACGAGGATAGCGGGGATGACTTGTGCAAAAGACACAAACACACATACGCATCCACACACACACACACACACGAACACATACACCGTTCCTCACCACACACTTTTGGGAAGTTGCGGCACCCTCCTTACGGCATTCCCAGATGGGGCTGATGCACCTTCCTCATGTTCCCTCGGTGCTAAACCAATTAACACCGCTGACATATGCACCAAATCTCATCTCTTACTGCTTCACATCATATGTCCCCCCCCCCCCCCACTAATATCCTGAAATACGACTGCTTCTAGAAGTGACTTCTTCGCAGGTAATAGATTCACCTACTCAATGCTAGCCATTCACAACGATGGTGGAAAAGACAAGACTTCAGGCACTTGGCAACATTACGCAACTTGGCAACGTTACAGTCATAGTTGACAGCAACAGAGCCAAAAGGTGTTTGAAATGGCATGAAGATGATCACAAACCAAACTGCAGTTGTTTGCCTTGATGTGAAGTTTTCCACTCTTGGCTATAATGACCCTTATACAAAAAGAACAATATCTGGATTACTCCCTGCAGTTGTGGTGGAGTATGAATTGTCCTGAGCCAGCCAGTCTGCTGTAAATGCATAAATTTTCGTGCATTTCATGCTACTTTTGGCTAGCATGAATTCTAAAACCTTCAAAAATGTCTTCATGATTTTCTCTGCACATTTTGAATAAGTTGACAATCGTGCAGTGCAAATTTAAAAACCTGCTAATATGGTTTTGAGCCGCTCAGAGCGAAAAATTAATTGCGCGAAAATATGGACGTTTACAGTATTATGTTCGTAACAACTATATACATATTTTACATGTAGACTGCCTGACTGATTGTGCTTGGGCATTAATGTGACAAGAACTTGCAATGTTTCTGAAATGAGGTAACATGGCAAAGTTTTTGTTTCAGTGAGAATGGGCAAGTTCAAATATCACTAATTTTAAAGTCACACATTGTCCCCACGTCAGTGAGGTACATCCTCTACCACATTGGGCCATGGCAGGGATGGGGGTATACATCCTCTAACAGAGTATGTGTGTTATGTGATGTGATGCTTGTGAATGTTCAGAGACGTCATGTCAAGGCCGACAATCATGACACGATTGGACACAGTAGCTCAAGGTTCAGCCATGTTTAATGTGCAGTGAATAACGATCACTGATATCGGTTGGTGACATCGATAACAATCGTGATATCGTAACATCCCCCTTTCTCTGAAAACATAGTCACACAAACACCATTGTGAACACATTCCTGTGGGGGTTACAGACTCTGTAGTAAGTTTCTTAAACATACATTCCAAACACATTTGACCTTGGTATCCAGGACGAAACAACTATGTCATTAACATTTTTACTTTGGTAATTATATCCGTGTAGTTCCAAGGTTGACTCAAGCATTAACATATGTGGTGGAATTGAGTATGACTGCATATATATATCTGGAGTTGCTTTTTCCTAGTATTCTGTCTGTGTTCATTTATACCAACACCAATCACTGGATAACATTACAAGTTACCAAAAGCATGTCCTGCTATTGTCATATGAACAAAACGTTTGGAAAACACTGTGAGCCTTTAACTTCTGGCTAGTGTTACAACTGTGACTAGCATCTACAAACATCATTTAAACAACACAACACTTCGGCCTTTCATTCAACACTTTTGGCCTTGAACTCATGTCCAACTTTAACACTGTTTTATTTTTGGTATGAGTCTTACCAACAACTTCTAACTCTTACATTGTTTGTGACATATGATTTCTACATATTATACATTCTCCCTTTTCACACATGAATTTGAATGGTGTGTATCTTGTACACCAGTCAAGCATTTACCATATCATGCACAATTTAAATGATTAACAACTTAAGGATTGTGCTTGACTCTGGTCTGCATCTGTTTCTCATGAGTATTTATGTGTGTTGGTATCTGGTTGGCTTACGGATCTTACGACCGTACCTACTGACCATGGGAGTGGTACTTGAGGTTGTGTTCTGACTGCGATTGTTGTTTGTGTTCTGTGTGTCTGTGTGAGGGTGATCTCGATGACCCGGAGGGGTCTCTACGACAGACTTGCTGTCGTCAGCAAAATGTACACGCTTTCTGGGTGTAGGTGTACTGCTGGCTGGTACATCTCTCAGGTGAGAGCGATTGCGTCGTAGAATCGAACCGTTGGGTGTTGACACGGTGTACGACCTAGGTTCGTCACACACCTGTGTGACCTTGGCGGGTATCCAGGTGTGCTCCTGAGGGTGTAGAACGCGAACTTGCTGTCCTACATGTAGAGGTGGGAGTTCCTCTCCTGCATGCTTGTCATGCGTTTCCTTCATCTTTGACTGCTTTCCAAGAAGGCATTCTGTAGTTGATGAATCTCCCGTGAGATGATGGCTCGGAAGGCTGGTTCTGATCGGTCTGCCAAACATGAGTTCAGCTGGTGACTTCATACCAGAGTCAATAGGAGTTGCTCGGAGGTGCAACATCGCTACTTGTGTGTCCTGACCAGTCTTCGCACACTTCTGTAAAGTGGACTTTACAGTTCGCACCATCCGTTCTGCTAGGCCGTTGGAACGTGGATAGTGGGGTGACGAGGTCGTATGTGTGATGGACCACTTCTTGCACATTTCCTGGAAAGGTCTGCCGGTGAATTGTGTGCCATTGTCGGACACAATTTCGGCTGGTGGACCAAACAAACTGCACAGTACACTCATCACACCTGCTACAGCTGCACTGGACGTTTCTTTCAGCTTGTAGATCACCGGGTACTTGGAGTAGTAATCTGTAACAAGAAGGTATTCCTCCCTCTGGAATGTGAAGAGGTCTGCTCCGAGCTTGGTCCATGACGATGGTGGTACATCGTGTGGGATTAGCGGCTCTTTCTGGAGTCTAGCCTGGAACTCCTGACATGCTCCGCAATCCTTCGTGATCCGTTCTATGTCTTTGTTGATCCCTGGCCAGAAGACTGTTTCACGGGCAAGCCGTCTCGTCTTCTCTATGCCCATGTGGCCAATGTGAAGTTGTTCTAGAATGTCTTCTCTCAAGGCTTGGGGGATGACAACTTGTCTGCCTTTGAAGATAATTCCGTGTGACACTCCCAACTCATCTCTGTATGGCCAGAATGTTCTCAGTGTTGTGGGAATTTCCTTGATGGAGTCTGGCCATCCGTTGGTTACGAGTTGCCACAGCTCCCGCAGGATGTGGTCACTTGCTGTCTCCGTTTGGAGCTGTTCCCTCTTGCTCTGACCAAAGGAAACGAGGTCGATGTCGAGGAGGTCTTCGGCTTCTGTGCAGATTGTCTCTACTCTGATGTCAACTGGTATATCCTGTGCTTCCAGTGGATTAGGGAGCCTGCTGAGAGTGTCTGATAGTATCATCTCCCGCCCAGGCTTGTACTTTACAGTACAATTATATCCCTGAATCTTGATCAACAGCCTCTGGAGCCGAGGAGGTGCACTTGTTATTGGTTTCCGCCAAATCATTTCGAGTGGTTTGTGGTCTGTTTCAACCGTGAATTCAGGGAGGTGGAAGAAAGATGGAGTGTGCTCTTCTGAGTTTCCTTTGAAGTCATGCGTGGCCCCGACAGCGTTTTTTTCCCCCTCCCGTAATCCCATTACTCACGCTCGGCGCACTGCAAGTCGTAAATCTTGTGGCGGAAACTCATGACGCGAAATGCATTGTGGTCGGGGAATAAAATGGCGTCCTACGGTGTAAGCACAGAACTCTATAGAGTGTATTCTGTAAAGCAGTGGTGTAAGCAGTGGTGGTGGTTCTGGCGATCGTGATTTTGACGGAGACGAGTTTGTTGAGGAGGAATTGCTTTTAGCAAATTCAAAATCACATTGACACAGCAACTTAACGAAATTTGATTTGCAATTGAAACTGAAACTCAGAAAGTTAGTTGGGCCTTGGCTTTTGGAAATTGGAGGCCAAGGCAAGGGCAAGGCTCAGGACACTGTTTAGCGCAGCGTCACCTCAGGTACGCTGCCTAGCAAAAGCATACCTAATAGTCCTAGCTAGTAGACTCTAGTATTTCACAAACTAGAATCTAACCACTGTTAAACGTTAGATTCTACTAGCTCCAGAGGTGTACTCTGCTACTTTTTAATTCAATTTTTTGTAACGTTAGCATGGGGTAGAGTCAAGCCGATTACCGGTATTTACCGATGAATGATCGAGGGAGAGTGAGGCGAAACACTAAGCTCTGTTTTTCCCCCTAAAATATACTTACAGCATCATACATCTAGGCTTTTATAGATATCATCTTTAATTCTCTACGGAAAATTATTATAATCAAGGCTGATATGTCTAATTTACACTTTTTAACACTCAACTTTCCATTCCAATATGTATTTACTAGTAACTCAAATTCACCGAAACAACGGCAACGAACGCTGTCCCGACGCCTACGCGGCGGCCCTACAACAACCCGACGAGTACGCTGAAAAGCCCCAGCTCGGTCGGGTGCAGACGAAAAAAAAACCGCTTCGGTCTCTATGAAGCACTACTTTTACACTCGAACTGTTTGAAAACACGCCCGAACACGCTCATGTAACTTATATCATTTTGAAGATCAAGGTCAGCCCTACCTCTCTAACTATAAAAAAATTGCGGAAATGTGCGGGATTTCTCATAATCGATACAGAAACAATATGATGACATCTCTAGCGCACAAAACTTACTGCTCAGTAACTCCGTTGTTTGTGTACCGATTTCGCTGGTTCAATCTCCTCAGCACAGTCTGCTGAACCAGCGAAAGGTATAGACATACTACGCTACCCAATTCTTGAGCCATAAGTTGTAGCTTTCGAAGGGGGACGTCTTTCACTGAATGTAATAGACTGCCAAAATTTTGAATATGACGTCATATTGTCGGTGCCACGCATCGCTTCAAAGCCCGATTTTTACGAGCGTGTGTTTATGGAAGGCCTGGAAAGGAGATCATGTTGCGTCACTCTAGTGCGCCGGAGGGTGATGGGTGGACCGATAAGGCCAGATTTTGACATATTTATCACAGAATGAGGGTTGGATTTCAAGAAGTTAATCGGTGTAAGACCACTTGATTTTTTTTCTGAGGGAAGCTCTCAGAGTGCCATCTCCATCTTTCTTCCACCTCCCTGGTGAATTCCTTTCCGAAGAGGTACGTATGGAATCGGCTAATTCCAAAGACCAGTGCGAGAGTCTCTCGCTCGATGTTAGAATAATTCGACTGTGCTGGAGATAAACTCTTGGATGCGAACGCTACAGGTTCGGCGTTCTGGAGGAGGCATGCACCAACTCCCTTCAAGGATGCATCTACTTCCAATGTTGTCTCCTTCCGTGGGTCATAGTACCTCAAGCAGACGTCCTCAGTAATGGCGTCTTTGAGCGCTTCAAAAGCATGATCATGGTTGATGTCCCACAAGAATGGGGTGTTCATCCTTAACAATTCTCGGAGAGGCGCTGCCTTCTCAGAGAAGTTCGGGATGTAAGCGGCTAGGTACGTGAACAACCCAAGACATCGCTGGACGTCCTCTTTGTCTTTTGGCGTTGGCATTGATTTGATTGCTTCTACCTTCGTCGGATCCGGCCGAATGCCACTCCTCGTGTACAACGATCCGAAGAAGCTGATCCTGTCTTTCTTGATTGAACACTTGGCGCTGTTGAACACAAGGCCTTCCTGCTGGGCTTTCTCCATCAGGAGCTGTAGATTCTTGTTGTGTTCTTCCTCCGTGCGACCAACTACCGCGACATCATCAGCAATGCATATGCATCCAGGTATGCCATCGATGATTCTGTCCATGTGTTGTTGGAAGATGTCCTGACTAACACATAGTCCAAATGGTAACCTCTGGAAACAGTATCTCCCAAAGGGCGTTCTGAACGTTGTCAATTCCTGGCTCTTGGCTGCTAGGTGGATGGACCAGTACCCAGACTTAGCGTCAAGTTTGGAGAAGTACCTTGCTCCTGCAAACGTCGGATTTACTTCCTCCAGTGTTGGCACTTTGTGTGGACAACGTTTAAGTGCGTTGTTGAGTCGTCTAGGGTCAAGGCACAAACGAATTGAACCATCTTTCTTCACTGTCGTCGTCATGGAACTGCACCAGTCAGTGTGGTGCTCAATCTTGCGGATAACACCATTTTGTTCCATGGTTTGTAGTTCTGCCTTGATCTTATCCCGTAAGTGTACGCTACACTTCCTCGGTGGATCAATCGATGGCTGTGCATCATGCTCCAGGTGCAATGATGCTGTTCCTCTGAAGTTCCCGATCCTGTCGAATTGTGCAGGATATGCTGCCTTCAGGTCGTCTACATTCCTGATGATGCGTGATGGTGTATTGCACTGCAATTCGTGTATCGTCACAATTGCCATGCCGTGGCAGCCTGGCAAGCCTAGGATGGCAGGACCTGGTACGTCAACCACATAGAACGTCTGAGTGTTCCAATCGGTGCTCTTGTATCGGCACATGAGGTCGATCGTGCCGACACAGTTGATTTGGCTGCCGTTGTATGCAGTGAGTCTCGTCTGTGTGTCTTGAAGGACGGATCTCCATCTGTTGCTGTACATATTCTTGACGATCCGCAGAGGTAGGGTGTTACCGCTTGCCCCAGTATCCACCTTTAGTTTGAGGATATGTTGGCCTGCTTTCTGAGGGCAAACAATATCAACTTCTACAAAGGCTTCTGTCCTAGTTGTGTTGTATGTGACTTGTGGTTTGCTAACGTCAATCACATCAAACCTTTGTGTTTCTGCAGTTGCCTCATGGCGAGTATCATCAAAGCTGCCTCCATGTGCAGTTATCTCATCAACAGGATCTTTTCGATTGTTCCTGGACTTGGAACGTCTGTTTCTCCACTGTTTGGATGAGCTGCGTTTGCCATGTGTCTGTCTCTTAGGGCTTCTTCCTCGCTGTTTCTGTGCTTGGCGACACATCTTTGCCCAGTGTCCTACCTTGCCACATGAGTGACAAGTATCCTTGTATGCAGGACATCTGCGAGGTGGGTGCTTGGTACCACAGTTGCCACACGCGTGCTGACCTTTCTTGTAGTGTGTTATGGCACCAACACTTCTGTCTATGTCCATAGTCTGCAGAGACTTACGACCAGCTGCCAGTGCTTCGTACTTCCTTCCCTCAAGTAGGATTTTGTCAATCGTAAATCCCTTTGGTTGCTCAAGGAGGGTCCTCTGCAGTTGCTCACAAGGTGTCGTTGCGATGACCAGTTCCATGATCGATTCCTGGAGTTCTGACAGTGAGAAGTCGCATTCACGAGCTTTGTCGCGACAGCGAGTCACGAACTCATCAATATTTTCATCTGATCGTTGTCGATAACGCATCAACTCGAGGCGATGAATACGGAAATTGACATTGATCTTCAACTGGGCCTCGATCGTGGACCATATTTTCGCAGGATTATCTAAGTCATCATCACTCAGGCCAGATGTATTCAGTCTACAGAGACCTTCGCCTCCAAGGGCAATTTTGATTTTTACAGCCTGCTTCTTGGAGTCTGTGACCTCTTGGTCCTGTAACACAAGTGACATTCTTTGCCTAAAGACTTTGAATTCGGCAAGGAGGTCTGACCCCTTCCATACCATTTCAGGGTATCGTGCCATCTTGTACCGTATGACTGATACGAACACCACAAATAGGTTTTCAATCTATGGCACACACGAAAAAGGAAGGGAAACCTGGTACTATATAGTATGCTACACTATACTGTATCAATACAATGGCGTCACGTATGTAGGATGAACTTTTTCATCAAAGCAACAAACACTGTACACAAGAATGGACTAAGTTAAGACACTCTGAATTAACTCTACACTCTGTTCTATCTTTGTCTACTGCCTGCTTAACGACGAGGTGGGTGTAATTCAGTCCGCAATATAACTCAGTTATACCACCAATACATAGAACATACTGTTAATTACAGCAGTAACCGGCTGAAATGCATCGTTAGCGGCAACGTGCGACAGCATAATAGGCGAGTGAATTACAAATCATTGCAATAACACATACTACACATATAATAGGCCTACTCAATGTCCCAGTGTGCTCGTACGTGTGCAAACTAGCGCTTCAGTGTCGGTTCGGGATAGGTAAAATGATACACCCCTGAAGCACACCCGTATACAGCCACACTGTTTTACATATACATGCTATGTATATAATACTGCTGGGACTGCAACGTAGAATCGTACAGCCACTATGTGTACTAGTACGATACGGCAAAATATGATTTGAAGACCAGAACTCAGTCTCAGACTGTATAGACTATACTAGTCTACCAGTGCATAGGGTCTAGACAAGATTCTATAGATAATTATCTATAGATCTAGGGCTAAAATGCTCCGCATCTAGAACAGGCACATTTGGTAACCGGTACACCACATCCACTGACTCAGCAAATTCACTCCATAGACTCATAGGCTAGCGGAAAAAATGAGATAATGTGTACGTTACCACAGGTTCTGCCTCCTTTTGCGATGCCTTGAATCAAGATCACATCTCTTTATACACGAGATAGGATAACTGTGGAACATATGCACGTTAATGGTTACATGTTGATACAAACGTTACTATACTAACGTTAGGCATCACACAGACTATGTTATTGTACCATTCATTCACTCAACAAACTGGAATCTAGCATGTTCTGTATTCTACCATTGCTTTAAATGTTTGTGTTTTAGTGTTCATTCATCTCATATTTGCCATGGATTCCGTCTGGTAGCTGAGTCGTCATCGAGAACCGGTAAGCCCACAGTCGATAGACCTGCTGCTCAGCATGCATCGGTGCGACGTCACCTCCCTGGCCTGCTACCCTGCGACGCTACCGACTTGCGCGTGCGATACTCGCCCTGGGCTTGGCCTGTGAGACTGCGTGTTGCGCTGGCTCCGATGCGATGCAACGCGATGCGATCGGCGACTCTATCCCATTCGGTAGAACTGCGTGCGGTGCAATGCTGTCATGGCACTGCTGAAGAACTGCGTCGTGACCGCTGTCCAAAAGCTCGGCGTTGTAATCGGCGATGCACACACTCGGCCTCACACGGGTCCGATCCTGACAGGTGCTCACGCTGGCTGTCGATGAACTAGACGGCAAAGTTATGACGGAAATGCTGCAACGCATTGCCTGCAGGTTGCCATTCCATACGATATATTATGCTCCCTGGCAGCTAAGCGTCCGACTCAGATCTTTCGATCTCCATTCCAAGACCGGTCGCAGCTACTGCGTACTGTAGTTCCATACGCTTATCGTGCGCGTATTCAATACTCAGCAGCTCAGTTACTCGGACAGCTACCAGCCTGGCATTCACTGGTGCACGGTATTGGTAGACCGTCGGTCCTTGTGGCGAGTTCTAATGGCGAAAATACATGGCCCTGGAGGGGACAATGGCGATCTCAGGCGTTTTGTCGAAGTCAACTATCCCACCGCTGCCACCATGTTATGTGATGTGATGCTTGTGAATGTCCAATCGTGTCATGATTGTCGGCTTTGACATGACGTCTCTGAACATTCACAAGCATCACATCACATAACAATGTGCAACTGTAACTTATGAGGGCATAATTATGACTTTATGTAACACAACATATCCATTAGGATCCACAGTGAACAATTTGTCCACTGTACCCACACCAAGAACCTGAAATCTGAAATAAAATGGATGTCATCAGAAACCCAATGGAGCAGTTTTATTCTTAAACTGCAGGTTTTTGTGGAGATATCTGACAGAATCAGTTGTGAAACCAAATGCAATCTTCAGATGACATGGCACAAATTGATGTGGTATGCAAGGAAGAGATAAAAAGAGAAAGAAAGAAAGGGTTGATCTTCAAAGGTGTACCACGGAAAGATGACGACCGGCTTAACTAAAAGGAATGCAGGCTCAGAGGTTTAGGCGAATGACAACATTATCACATGGCTGGCAGATGGGTTTTCGGTTGAATATTCTCACGAGTCATGCAGTCATATTGACGAGACAGAATTCAAAAGATGATGCTGTTTAGGATAATCCTCAGGAAACAAACAAAAAGACAGTTGCCATGGAGATGGGACAGACAGAGGTGCAAAAAGATTCTGATATATAAATTTTGGCTAACACTAATCTGTGACACGTAGATGGAGACACACAGACAGGAAAGCATACACACACACACACACACACAAACACACTCAAGGGGACAAGCAGGACAGACAGAGAGTGGGTGGAAGATATTGCAAGAATGGCACGACCTAGATTTTTAATCCTATTTGTCGTTCCGTTGCCCCAGCCCTTTAATCCGACGTGGAGGTTACATGATGCTCCCGTGCTTTTACAGTTTTTTCACTGTTGTTGTTTTTCTTCCAAAATCCTGGCAGATTCCAAATTCCAGGACATCACATGCAGACAAATAACAACATCCATTGAAAACAAGGTGGAAAGTAACAAGAGGGAAAAGAGGGAAAGAAAATGGAGCACATCATCCCTAAAACAGGGCACTGATCTGAAACAGTTGGGACAATTGGGTGAATGAGAACACTCCTCCATCATACCACTTTATACTCCATGCATCCCAAGCTTTCCTGATTAAAGCATCGGCCACTTTCATCCAGACCCCGGCTGAAGAAGACAGCGGCTCCATTCGCGGCGTGGCTTTGCGAAATTGGCGTAACAGAATGGCCAAACAAACCCCCCCGCGTCCTCCTACTCACAGTGACACATGTCACACGGTACTTTACCTCTATATGTGTGCTTCTGACCACCTCAATAAACAGGGGGGCATTTATGTACTCCAGTTCCCTTTCTTTTCTTCTCTTTCCCCCCTCCATCTCAGGCCTGCTCATAATCAACAACTATCACAAATCCTCCTCTCTTTGCGGGGTACACAGAAAAAGGAGAAGAGATGCAAGCATTTCATCTGAATAATACGCCCATCCTCTATCTCTCTTTCTCTTTCTCTCAACAAGTCTCATATGACTGGCAGAAATTCTGGAATAATTATTCCTTGTTTCACAGTATTAAAAAAAGAATCAAAACATTGAAAACGGTAGAACTGCATTGAAGAAAAAAACCAGAAAGGACTACATTTACAAACAACATTTGTTGCATTGAAATACTCTATTTGCCCCTTTGCCAAATGACAATTACGTATTGTTTCTCAAGATCATATGAAATTCAACCAGATATCAACACAAATCCTACTATCAACACTACATGCCGAGATGTATGCAAATAATATGCCCCAAGATTTTTCATCACAGTTGATAATTTTTTAATTTTTAAAGGGACTCTAGAAAGGAAAATATGAATGAATGAGTAAAAGGCAACACAGCAGACCTTCTTTGTCATAGTCAACACAGTGGATGTAGGCAGTGTCCTTGGTATTATTTCTATCATTTATTTCTCATAACTATGCTGCATCTGTGCTCTGGATTCTCCTCTTCTGTTTTTTTTTTTTTTTTACATCTGTGCTATGGTTTCTTCTTTTTTCTTTTTTTTTCTTGGTAATGGAAGAGAAGTCATCTCTACTATGCAGACTTCTCTAAACATATGGTGTAGTGTTAGGGAGATTTTTGTAAGAGGTGCTGATGGTGGTGGGGGGGGGGGTGTCATGGAGTGAGTGGGGAGCACAGGCCAAGTCAAGAGGGTTAAGAGTGGTATCAGCGTCCCTTAATCCTGGCTTTTAACAATGACAGGAGGACTGTCATGGACTTTCAGCCTCCCTGCTCTTGACGCGGGGTTGGATACGAGGAGCCCACCCCACTTGACGACCGACCTCGCGATGAGATGCCCAGGACTGCCGCATCCTAACCGAATGCCTGCGATGACACTCCCGACCTTATCATTACAAATAAACATTTCCCTGGCATAGCTGGGATGACGAGCTCGACATCTTATAGTCGATTACATGTCATTACACACACATATCATATCTGTTGCAGGCTTCCCCCTCCACCCCCCCAACTACCATTAAACAACTATTACACTGCAGCATGTCAAGACAGGAGGATGGGGATATAGAGGAGGAGAGGGGGCACGGGGCAGGGGAGGGGGAGGGGGGTGGGGGAATGGGGAAGCAAAGCAGCAGAGAAGAGCAACAGAAGGAAGCATATAGCAAAAATCTTGTGACCCCCAAACACCAAAGAACTAATATTCTTAAGGCTCTTCCCCATGACATATCTGTGAGACTAGGGGAGGGGGGCAGGAGCTACAGGAAAGGAGGGGGAAGGAATATTGGGAGAAGGGATAGGTTGAGGTAGAGAGAAGAAAATGGGAGGGGGAGGAGAGGGGAGGACCAGCAAGGAAGGAAGAGGAAGAGGAGAAAAAAGGAGGCAAAGGAGATAGGTAATGAATTGGAATGAAGAGTGGAGAGTCTTACGCTATAAGTTATAGAGAAAACAAAGGGGAAATCATTACCCCTGAAATCAGTCTGTTTTCTAACCATCTTCTCTGTCACTTGGTCAAGTTTCCCCATCTCCACAAGGCTACGATATCATCTTGACAATACTAGAGTTTGAGAAGTCCTCACTTGTTCTTACCAAACCACTTGCGTTTATCCATCCAAATAAAAAAAATCCAAATCAACAAAATGATGACAATAGTGTTCACACAGAAGACATACTGCAATGTCTACATTACAATTCCTTTACAATTGCATGGAGATGTAGGATATCAATGTATTTGTATAAGAGGATAAAGACGTAGAGATTGGGGGGGGGGGGGAGAATAGGGACATAGCTAGCAAAACCATTTGTTGTTGTTGCCCCAATGTAAACCCCAGAACTAACAAACAAAAGACAGACAATGAGCAGACATACACACATAATAGCAAATACTGGTGAGAGAAATCTCACAGATGCACATTGCACAATGAATCTTTTCTGGAATGGCGGACACAAAATGAAAAGGCACTGGTGTATCTTAATTACATACTCTGGCATCACTCTTAATCTTAGCCACTCCACAAACACAAGACGGGGCACGAAGGAATGCCATACAGGCACCTACGGAAACAAATCTATGTCATTTGCATAATATGGAGAGAGGAAAATATGTGACTGAAATAATTAGAAGGGGGAAACTTCACTCTGACAAGTGTTTATCCTGGGCCTGTGGGTTCTCCCGGCCTGAGCATGACACGCAATCCAAACACAGAATCGTGGGTAATCGCGCGCCCAAAGGCGCGGCCTCAATCGAATCCCCCAGACCGACACCGTCAGACGAGAATCATTTGCATGCGTTTAGCAGGCTATTTTGCCCGTGCCTGGCGTCTATCTGACTTAATTCCCAGCCTAAATCACATCAATAATCATAACTGCTGTCTCTATGAGAGGCTGCCACATACTCCTGCTCTGCTCTGGGTCCTCTGATGGGGGACGACATGAATTCGAGCTGAAGTATCGCATCTGTTGCATCCAGTTTCAAGCTTCACAGCAGATTTTGCTTGTTTGTGGGTTTTTTTTTGTGAGCAGTTATGCAAATTAGCTCATTACCAGGATACAAAACACGACATCAAAGTGAACCGCATCCTGGTTTTGACACTTGTGTCTGGTAGACTTTTGATGTTTTCCAAGCTTTGCAGTACTTGATGCATTGCTAGGAGACAGGGAAGGATGAAGTTGGATTCTTTCAGCTTCTCTTTGCTGCCTAATACAGTGTACAGTGCCTTGACCCTATATTTTAAGATTGCAAGCTCACCTCAGTTATACTGTTTCCCCTGAAGTATGTTTATTAGGATAGTTTTTAAAGATAAGGAGTATAAACAAACAAACACACACACAAAAAAAAAACAAATAAATACACACACATAAAAACAAACAAACATACATACACACATCCAGTGCATGCCAAACTCCTTCGATGCACTGAGCAAGGCTGATCTAGCACAAAGCATAACGCTGAAAATCTTTGGGAAGCCTTTAAACCAAATTAAAAAAAAAATCCCTCCCACGGATTGACGACTTCTAGTACTGCTACTAAGATGCAAAAGACAGGTCTGGCATTCTGGAAATGTCGTCATCTTGGAGTCCACTCTTTGTCCTTGCCCGAGGATGGAGGGGCGAGGGGGGGGGGGGGAGGAGGGAGGGCATCAAGGGTCAGCTAGATGTCAATGAGTTCATATCTTCATCAGCCAGCAAAGTCACTTAACCTACAAGAACCATAAGGCCAATAGGTATACTTTGGAACACACACCCAAGGAATACACTCACAGTCAATAGTGGCATGTTTCATCTGGGATGGGGGGGGGGGGGGGGGTAAGAGAGGGGACTTTTAAATGCCAAGAATTTGAGAATCATGAAGAAATCAGGTAGACCCTACCTAGGAGGGTAAGAAATCTAGTTAATAAAAAGATCAACATTAGAAAGCTGGTGAATCTGGATCTTTAAATTGCCCATCCCCAGACAAGCAGAGTATATATTGACACATCCATTTGTGCTACCAAAATTTTGTATGCCTTTCTAGATCTATGCAGAGAGGATCAAAGAAAGATGTGAGAGGGAGATACTAGGCCATTTTTTGTTTGTTTGTTTGTTTGTTTGTTTATGAATGCAACTGAGAAACACGTGAATCTAAGAACATTGCTTTGTCACTGTCCTATTCATCTAACACAATTTACTCTCATTCCTTTGGCTGCTGCGACAAGGTAGCACAATCTCTCCCTGCCCCTGATTTACGTGCCCATCCCCACCTACTCCCCAAGAAAGCAAAACGATTGATGGTGTTTGAACAACCATCCATTAGAATCTATGGTGCTGGAATAATTTATTGGGGCTTTCAGGCGTGACAAACTGATTTATAACAATGATTGTACAAATAGTAGGTGCTACTCAATCTCCCATGCCATATTGGTCGCTATGACAGAGAACAAAAACTCTGTGTAACAATTCGATCAAAGAAATTTGATCACATCCTCTTTCCTGCACCTCAGCTTCTGATGACAAAAAAAGGCAGCACTTTCCCAACCAAATAGATCAAGAAGTTTTAAAAGACGACAAAAATGAGTAAAGAGGAAGAATGGGAATAATACGATGGATGTAAACATTTCCTTGTAGGTGCCACACAAATTTCATGAATTTATAAACAAAGGGAATCTGGACAAAATTTTCAACCACTTCGTCTCTACCATTCTAAATTTCCTTATGGCTCATAGTCGTGTGAAATCATTGCATAGCCACAGGATATTTTGTGTACAGACTTGAATTTTGACAAAGGTGTATCCAGTAATGTTCATATTGCAGAATATGCCCTTGAATTCACAGAGAGGTTAAAACTAAAGAAGGAGAAAGAAAAAAAAGACTGCGAAGAGCTTCATTATTCCAGACTCATTGCAGAGTCTTCTGCAGTGTTGCCATGACAACATCAGGTGTGCTCAGGACGGATGATGAAAGCATGATTCCGTCAATGTGCAAACACGGATGAGAGACGCATATTTCGACGGCGCTGCTCCCCGTCAGACGTGGCGATGACATTCCCACTGGCAATATCGTTCATGTTCCCGTGTAATTGATCGCTGTTGACTGAGACAGTTACAGCAAGAAAAAACACCTCTCCGCCTTTAAAACATCATCGCCTTACTAAGCACACAGTTGGCAATTTCTGAGGGATATTCAGTTACCCACATATTTGGGAAACGCCATGTAGCACCACCTATTCATTACTGCGCGTGCATCTTTCCGTCCTCAAGTTTCCGTGCGTGAATAAATACTTACACCAATATGATCCCCTCCTTGAAGGGCTCCATGGAGGAATGGAATTACCTCTCCTTACATCACAATGCTTCCCACAATTCATTGTGTCTGGATCGACAAAGAATTAGGTGTTTCCTTACCTTGCCCAGTACAGAGAAAGTTTGCAGTCATCTGCTTTGTGTCTATTTGTGCCTTATCGGCAACATAGTGAGCCACTCATGTATGGTCCTCGTGAAATGTTCTGCTTGCTACTACAGATAATGTCAACTCCATTGCATAGTAGGCCTATGTGAGCATAAAACTCAGCACTTGCTATATGATACCCATGAGCTCTGAAAAAAAAAGCAGATTGTAACAGCTTTCCACGCAAGTGTGTATTAGTACATCCACTGTCATAGTGGCGTGAGAAC
Organism: Diadema setosum; assembly: GCF_964275005.1. Lineage (NCBI taxonomy): Eukaryota > Metazoa > Echinodermata > Echinoidea > Diadematoida > Diadematidae > Diadema > Diadema setosum. The sequence goes on along the minus strand of NC_092689.1, from coordinate 4,179,215 downwards.
AAATTGGAATGGGTTTGGAATACAATGTGGAGGTTGCCAACCTATCTACCATGCATTCTCATTATTTCAATTCAATTCACTGTGGGTGACAGATCTTTTTTTCTGTAGAGCAAGCACATAAACAAACACAGAGAAGACCTATAAATACTGCACACAATTGTATTTCGATATATTTCCTGTTTTGGTGAAGGAAGAGGTGGTGGTTGGGCATTTATGGAGCCACTTCTAATTTCATAGCTTTACAACTTTACATGAAAAACATGATATCCAGGGGAATGGTATTTAAAAGTTGTTTTTCAGGGTGGACTACCTATGTTTCACAATTCTTGATCTCTTGGGACTCACAACATCTAGACAAGGAAAAACAATTTCCTACTGATTTGTAAGTCAAATTGAATCAAAATGGACAAATCTGAATGATATCAAGATGACACATTAGTACAGTGATAGTAGTAACATAAATTTTTGATTATGGTTTCCCAAAACAACTGGGCCTAAGGGTTACAGCCACCTTTCTTTCTCTGTCTGTCTGTCTGTCTCTCCTCTTTCTCCATCTATTGGCAAGTGTGTGATGACCTCAAACAGAAACTCTTATTGTAGATTCATGTGACATCTTTTTATCACTTTACACATCATTTACCGACAGTTTCCGTTATGTTATGACACACATTCACACAGGTTCTTCAAACTTCATCATGAGCTGAGAGAAAGAATGAAAAACACGAAAGAAGAAAACAAGACTGAACAATGCATCTCCAGGGGAGTACAAACTAAACTTCTGAGACTGGTCTCTTCATGCCGGCACTCCCTGAGATCTACCTAGAGGTTGACACACTCTCCTTCAGTCTAGCACCACTTGGCGGATCTGGATGAAAATTGTCAACATTTGGATTGCTTGCATAGCAATGGCAACTGCTATTCAAGAGATAGCTGGGCCTTTTTTTATATTTTCCACGACATTCATAAAGACTTTTCTAAAGATTAGTTCTCACAGGGGAATGCTGTTTGAGAGAAAAGATAAGAGAAAAGGGAGAAAAACGGGGGCAAGAAAAGAACGAATAATTCCACATTGTTCTCATCACCAGTTTCTTTGGTGTGTACGTGTTCAAACGGAAGGAAGTTGTCACCTTTTTACCTTTGCACACAGCGGAGAAGAGTAAGACTTGAAAAAAAAAATCCCACCAACGCCAAAAGGCATACACTGTTTGATGAGAAATCACTCCAAATCACACACATACAATTTCTCCCTCAAACAGAGTACTTTAAAAGGTGGGAGAGCAGGCAATATAGCTCTATCAACACGAGAGGCGCACGGTATAAAGATGGAAGTTGTGACACTCTGCGAGGAGTTATAAATTTGCCGCGGCACAGCGCAGGAAACACGGCATGTTTGTTCTGGGTTCATACTTCGTCAAAAGCAATCTCATTTGCATATCATATCTATGACTGCAGGTGTGATCAATGCCTGCTTTTTTGGCTGGCCTTGTGGAAGCAAAACTTTCTCAGATTTATTTCACATCAGGTTTAAAGGTGGGGTCAGATCAATTTAGGTGTCATACAAAAAGATGACATGCTCGCGCCATATTATGGGACTGTGACCATCAGCATTTTTATCGTTCTTTTTTTTTCTATTCTTACACAAGAAAGGGGAAGGTAAACATAAAGGTTGTTAAATCTGAGTCTTTTTTTGTTAAGCCAAAAGCATTGCTGTGCCATGGGGGACTTCTTACTTTTGTGTCATTTTGCATAATTGCAGTTGAAGACTGCACAGAGGTCTTGTCAAAACATTTTTGTTGCCATGGGAATTGTTGCTGTGATATCTGTTGCAAAAAAAAAAATGATGCAAGAGCAAAACTAAAAAATGGGATATCTTTGCTAAACAAGTTTTCTCATGTAGTTCCACCTTTTGTGTAATAATGTATTCATGATGAAAGCCACATGACTAAAACTGAACACTCTGTTAATAACCATTTGAAGGCGCACTTATAGAAATACATCGTGTATGCATGGAGGGTCTGTATGTATGTGTGTGTGTGTGGGGGGGGGGTGGGGCATATCTAAAATGGAAGCAGATGAAATGTCTTCTCCTAATCTCTGGAAACTTACATGATACAGCATTAACAACAACAAAAACTGTATCAGAATGTGCTGTTTTACTTACAAGCAGATTGATTTACCTCTTTGCTACATTCAAGATTAGTCATCCATAGAGAAACTGCTACGATTCCTAAGAGACATAAATCATCTGATCTAAACTGCAAAGAGGTTGTATCTTGTTCGCATGCTAAACTGGAGTAGACGGTTCCCCATTTTATCCTTCATTCCCCCCTTTTTTTTTAGTCCCTGAGCACAGACTATTTTCAAAATCAGTCGAAGAAATGGATACAGGGCACACGTAGAGATACAGACAAGCTGGTACCTCAGCGTATCTCTCCAGACGAGCGGATATTGTAAAGCTGAAACCGACAGACTCAACAGGGACAGTAGAAGATTAATGACCTGACCTCCCACGGTAAAAAGAAAAAGAAAAAAAATGAGGCTGAAACTTGCCTTTTTTATCAGAAAAATGAGAGGGCAATGAATTTGTTTCTTCTTCCCCTAAATATTTCAGCAATTTGAAAAATTGATGCGTGATACACAGCTCAATGACAGCTCCAGACTTCTGCAACATGCATATATGATCCCCTTGCAAGGAAAGCAATGTGTACAACTCCACAATAAAATACACTTCAATTGATCTCCACTGTATGATATCATATGCAACTCAAGGGGCCCAGTGAATTAATGGTAATGTTACAAAATTATTTTGTTTAGAATTGAACAAAAAAGTGATTGCCTATAGAAAAAAATGGTTATAAAAAAAATTATTAAAATGATAAATTTCATCTCAGCACAGCACAATTTCTTTTAACAGTTGCAACAAAAATGAAATGTATCAAAAAGAGAAAAATCATGTCATTAATATTTGAGTGTACCCCTTAATAATTACTCTGCAAGCATTACACCAAAATAGTAGCAAGCTTCTGCACCTTGAACAAAGTTTGTATGGAAATATCTGTCAAGTTTTATGTATGAGACTGATTGTCAGTATTGAAAGACAAACATACAAACATACAGACAAGAAGATAGTCAAAGGGACAACCACGCAAAGCCTTAAAATCCCGACCTCATCTCTCCCACACTGGAAACTGAGCAAGATTTCAAATAATACAGACCAGAAGCTGGAACTGCAACAACAGCCACCATAAACATACAGATTATGACAAAATGAATAACTTTACCTCAAAATATCCTTTATCCTTTCTTGTTAAAACTGTAATCTTATTATGCACTTCAGTTCCTTCCCTATTGAAAACTAGGGTCAAAAGCAGCTTGCTGGTGTGTGTACATCACTAATTAATCCTAATAGTCCAAGATAGATACATCTAGACAGATGGACAACTGTTGACTTTTCTGCCGTGTATGCTTCCCATACCTCTTTAGCAGTCTTGTTCTGCCCATTAATCCAATTCTCTCTCCTTTTCTCTCTCTCTCTCTTTCACCTAAACACACACACACACACACACACACACACACACACAAATCTGTTCATATTTGCTCCCCCAGTCTGTCTGTCTTTCTGTCTCTCTCTCACACACACACACACACACAAACACATATATAGAAACATATGTATCTCCTCTTTCCTGTATACTTAATATATCTCCCTGTATCAGTCACTCTCTCTCCCCCTCTCTCATACACACACATACACACATTTCTCACTCTTTCTTTATCTGTCTGTATGTCTGTCTGCCTGTCTCTCTCTCTCTCTGCCTCTGCCTCCCCGAGCCCTAAAACCAACCACCGCACTTGGCAGTGATTCACGCCGTCCGGGAGACCCGAAGTCTGCCCCATATTTTCGCACATCGTTCCCATGTTTTTTCTGGATTTCTGACGATGCGCTATATAGGCCTCGATGTGAGCGGCTAGGAACTATACCAAAGCCCCCCTCCATTAGGATCCGGATAATAGCCCGAAAGACAATTGGTCTCCCCGACTATATTAACTGACAAAAAAGAGAGAGAGAGAGAGAGAGAGAGAAAGATACTGAGCGAGAGAGAGATATATAGAGAGACAGACAGACAGAAAGTCAGAAAAAAAAGAGATAGATGGAGAAAGAGAAAGAGAACGCGATGGAAGAAACTCACCGCGACTTGAACATGAGCGTTCTACACGACAATTTATCTGGAAGGAAATACAGAAAATAACTTGGGGGCATTGGATCAAATTTTGCAAAGTGCACAGGCGATGCCAAGAATGCTGTATGGGATTATTCACCGATGTTTGTCATCATGCGTTCCCTTTCTCTCCCCCCCCCCCCCCAACCCTCCATCCTTCCAAAAGAAACAACAAAAATATTGTATATCCTCCTTATCTTTCCCACTGTAGAGTGCCAGAGACATAGATTTGGGGACAGAGATCAAGAAGAGATGCTTTCAGATGACAAGACACGATGACAGGTTGTTGGAGTATGAGGAGATGGTTTATCAATACACCCTGCATCTAATAATGCTAAAAGCTCACAAACCCACTGAGAATTTCTCTCTGCTCTTTTTTTTTTTTATCCCCACTCAATGTTTACACATTACTTTTTCGATCTTCTTTCCTTTAATCTTTTTCTTTTTTTCCTTATGAAACTGACTTGCACTAGACATTCAACTTCATCGTGTTTAATTCCCGATGCAAAGTAAGATGACATTTTACAACTTCTCTGCATACGTATTTCCTCTGCAGTCAAGTGGTCAACAAAGTGGAATAAATAATGACCGATATCCAATCATGACGTCCAAAGCCTCATATATGCTCACAACTCTTGTGTTAAATGGACTTAGATTTTTTTTTTTTTAACAGCACTGCTTCAGGCATGTTTCTAAATTCTTACCTAAGGAGGAAATCAGAAACACTCTGGATTGATTGACCTGAATGACTAACAACAAGCATTTTCTTTTTGTAAGTATTGTGTGCTAAAGGTAAAAGAAACACCTTTTCTGATGGTATTTTTTCAATGAACCAGCTTGACATGCTTTAGTGTGCTTCGAGAAATAGGGAAAAATCAAACATACAGAGAAGTGAATATTTCATTCAAACCTGATAATATGATGGCACTGAGAAGATCAACATGTTTTCACATAGCAATGATGTTTACCACACTCACACATGCAAATAAGATTGGATATTGATGTCACTTCCTCACATGTTTTTTGAAGACTACATGCAAAACTTCAAAAAGCATCAACCTATTCTGAAAATGAAAGATTTCTGTCAGTATTACATTGCTGCACATTTGTAACAACCAAACATTGATAACTTCTCAGGGAGGGGGGGGGGGGGGTGAAAAATCTAAAATATAGTTTGGATATCATTTTTTTTAATAAACCTACATGAAAGTTTGGAGGTGATAACATGGTCATGTTCCATCTAATTTGTATTTGTTGTTTTGCTCAATATCACTGTTTGTGAGAACACGCGTATCTTGAAATTCTAAGACTTACTTATTTTATTTTTAAAAAAATCTAGAAACTTTATAAAGATATATTTATGTCCTGAGATGTTGCAGCAGATAAATCTACTAGAGGCAAGTGAGTTGGACTTGACTTGTAGCTTCTGTAGCTCTAAAATGAGCATTAATACACAACCCAGTCAGATAGACTGAGACAGAAAGCAATGAAAAATGGGGGGACTGGGAGGAAGAGAGAGAGATATAGATAGAAACATACACAAAGAGAGACAGAAACATATATGTAAAACTAGAGAGAGAGAGAGAGAGGGAGAGAAAAACATACACAAGGAGAGATAGAAACATATATGTATAAATAGAGAGAGAGAGAGAGAAACATACACAAAGAGAGATAGAAACATATATGTATGAATACAGAAAGAGAGAGAGATAGATAGAAACATATATGTATGAATAGAGAGAGAGGGAGAGAGATAGAAACATATATATGTATATTGAGAAAGAGATAGAAACATATCAAGAGAGAGAGTGAGAGATAGGAACATATACAACATACAAGGAGAAAGAGATAACTTTGGACAGAAGAAACAGATTGTCCACATCAATGATGTTTGCTTTACACTTGTCCTTCTGTCGCACATAATGTTCCCAGTTTGACGATCAGTAACATTCTTCAGATGACTGTCAGTGTCAATGACAACGGCACCCAATTACTCACTTGCTCCATAAATCAACTGCCTGGGTAAACATGTCACTCCTACCGCTAAAAAGAGAAACTTCAAAAATCTTTACTGACTTAGAACTCCACAGTCATTTGTAAGCCGGGGATCACAACCCCCACAAAAATCATGCTTCTCCTTCAAAACAACAGTTTTTAGTCAAGAATACGATAGCCATTCCTTCAGGTTGCAATTCTTTCTAAATAGCTAGCACACACATAGGTCATTGTTGTGACAACAAAGTTATTGATATTGAACAAAGAAAATTCTTTCTTCTCTTTTTTTTTTCATCAGTCACTAAAGTGATGGGTAATGTTCAGTGCATGATAAATCTATTCACATATATACACATCACAATAGACAAGCTTGCATTTGAGTTTACATGACGGATGCATTACTAGTACTCTTCTTTTTCCTGTCGTGTTAAGCAGACATCAACAATCTTCTTTATTGCTTTATTCTTCAAATATATCATAAAACACATTCTGGTCAGAAAGAGAGATAACTTTTAGGCTATTCAGTCTATCATTGGGCAATGAATAACAGAAAACTTTGCAGGTAACTAACTGCCATCCCCTTTCCTAAACAGACATACACACTAACCCAATACTAGTATACATGTAAATACCCATGCACCCCCTCCCCCCCCCCCAAACACACACACACACACACATTATATTCACCAACAAATGAGCGTATCAACATTCAGAACAAACACAAGTATGTATTAAAACTCACACAAACTAATACACACATAAACACACACTCACATACACAAACATATAGGTCTAAACACCAATCAGAACAAAGTATTTTTACCAATATACTAACATGCAAAGCAAATACATACATTTAATCAAACTCACATTTAATCATGTACACACAAACACACTGAGACACATACCCAGTACACAGAGGCAGTCTTCTGGAATAACTAGGTCAATGACCCCTGATGCCTTAGGACCCCGTGGAGGCCACACTAACTCCAGCTAGCTACCTTCACTTTTATGACCAGTCTATGGAGAGTCTGGTCATATGGTGTGGGCATGAGAGAATCCTAGCACCTGGCCATAGCCGGGCTCCTACACTTTTGAGATTTTTTTTCTCTCATCCCGTTGAGGACAGTTTGATTTTGCTACAACACGCATTTCCCATAGACACCTGCCCGAGTATACTCGGGACTCGTCCTCAACGGGTTAATACTTACAAATCATCAAAGAAGAGGTTGATTTAAAAGCTTTATGTCACCTGCACTGTCTCTTCACAGGGTAATACATAGCACAGACTGAGGATATTACCACTAGCAGCTATATTGCAGGATAATCCAATGGAGTTGTGATAAGACGAGGATAACTACTTGTGAGGGGGTTAAACTCTTGACTTCAAGGCTTCTAGACACAATGCTTTGAGGATTAAAGGGTAAAGCCTTGAAGTCAGGCTATTCCAGCAGTGAGGACAAGTGCCCATGTCGCACAACCTGCATTTTTTTTTTTTTTTCATCTCTCTCTATCTCACACACACACACACTGAACTTTTGATTTTCTCTCATTACTTTCTATGGCTACACAGACCGGAAACAATTGCAATATGCCGGGGATATTTTCCCCCCTTCATTTTAATCAAAGTTCCCTCTACTGACCTGAATCAGTTCACTGCTGCAGAGTTTTGTGGGTTGTGTAGTGGTCAGCTGCTATCATACATTGTAGTGAGGAAAACCAAGTGCTACTCAGACTCACAGGATATAGAATTGTACATCAGGTCTCCTGGCCTGGCGAAGTTGCACCAAACAACTTTTTCTGCATTCGTTTGTAGTCTCTAAGGGAAGCCCATTACATTGCTCTGCTTTTATTTCACACAGAATCTTCTACCTTGACCAGTTTTTTATGACTTTGATAGCAGTTTCCATAACCAAAAAAAAAGTCATTTTATGAAGCAATTTGTACTCTGTAAACTCCTTCTGTATAAAGAGCGTACTTAACCACAGTTAAAGGTAAGCATCACATATATATTTGGAATAGGGACCAACATCCTCGCAGGGAGGGTTTCTGCCCTATTTCATCTTTTCTTTTCAGCAAATAAGGCTGCGGAGCCAGTTTTATTGGTGCCAAAACCTTATCTGCCACATCATGCTGCCTTGTATTGTTATTGTTGTATTTTCTTTGGAAGACAGGTTCTCTTCCATGACTGGGAGGTGAACGAGACGTCAAATTTATTTCCAATTATATGGGTATTTCTGCACCAATTACGTGCCGGAATCTGCTATTGGGAGGGAGGGAAACCTTTGAATGAGGCTTGAATGATTTTCATTAGACCGATGCCCATAAAAGAGTCACTGGAGCTATCTCAACCTCAAACATTGCCTCTCTTCTTCCTCTTTTTTGCCGATTGGCGGTATTTGCCGTGCAATATCAAACTTTATTGGGCCTTGTTGAACTCCGACCCGAATCCTCGCAGAAATAGCCGCCGCCGCTCGCGACGGTTGACTCATTGATATTGATGTCCTCCCTGATACCAATGAGGGTTACCCGTGTCTGGAGGTGTCGCAGCGCAATCGTGACACGGCCGCGAAAATGTCGACGGCGATAAGGGGAGGAGGGAAGCTGCGAACGATTGGCTGAATCATGCGTTTCCGATCGCCTTTGGTCGCCGGCGCACGCAGGACGTTGACCCAGCCAAGGAATCCCCCAAGTAAGTGGGAGACGGAGCAATAATGAACCATGGTCCGACTCTACCGATTCCTCATCATTCTGGCAGAATCTCTTCCCCCCCCCCACCATCCGCCCGCCTTTAGATCTTTAACCCTAAAGTGAGGAAACGCGTCCCCATACATCACCAAATTCTTGCGCCTCCAGTCTGTCACAGAATGGAACGCATTTATCATGGCGATAAAATCTGCCTCATAAATTGATTCCGGCAAGGGCGGTATAAAGAATAGTATCGGCAAATGCTGGAGCGCACAATTGATGCGAGAAACATTTCTTTATCACCCCTCCCGGCATAATTTGGAATCAATTCACAGAAATAAATCAGACAGTTGAAGTGATGAATGAGTTGGTGCCTCCTTGAAAATTCTCCTTGAAAATATCCGTTTGTGTCGATTGCATAATAAAAGTAAATGGTTTACATTCAACACGGGGAAAAGAACTATGCATGAAAACAAAATGGTACTGAAATGGGAATACAACTACTCAACAAATACATCAACAATAAATACAACACAAAAACACCTGGGGAGAGAAGACTACACCATGGCCCTACCTCCACAGAGTCCACCAGTGCAGTTGGCTCTCTGCAGGGACACGCCCGAACACAGCCGCATATCGGCACTCATGCAGTCCCTCCGCCTCACGTGGTCACACTTCTGGCTGCAGTCTGACCACTCTGTCCACTCACCCCAGCCAATGGTACCTGTATCAAAAAATCACAGACATTATTTTTGGAATAGTGATTTTGATCCTACTTTCTTGTATGGGTTTGTTTTGTTTTGTTTGATTGTACATAATCAACATCACTCAACTACTCGTATCACTTTAGACAGGAAGTTTGTCCTTAATGATGTACAATGCGTTGTCATTAACTCTCTCAGTACAAAATCAGACTTGATTTTGTACATGCTTCCTAACCCATCAAGCATCTGATAATAGCCAGGTATGCAGGCTTCATAGGAGTAAAAAAGGCAAAACTGTTTCGAGATCATCGTATATATTTTCAACAAAGAGACCATCATCTGGCCCACCGCTTTCAAACATTGACAGATACACCCACATCAATGCAGATGAATATATCAGTAGAAAGCAGTATCTCCACCATGATAACAAATCCAGAGTGTGACCCTTAACCTATTCAGGACGGACCGATTTTGCTACAACACGCATTTCCCATAGACACCTGCCCGAGTATACTCGGGACTCGTCCTCAGCAAGGTTAAGACAGGGTGTCAGTGAGTCTGCCCTCGTCCTCATTCCTAGGACAGTGTCCAAGAAATGTGGATTCTTATGGAGATGGTTGCTGAGTGGGATACCCTTCCAAACATCATCGCCATGGCAACACCATGGAGCCACAGCAGCTGCTAGCTGACTTTTCTTGTCAAGCGTTCCTCCTGCAAATGCTGGCATATACTTTACTCTACAGCTAAAGATCTTCACCAGGCACATCCCGTATATTGTCACTTCCTGTAGGAAGTATTTTGTCGATGCTATTTTTCTTCTATCTATATTTACAACTATTCATCTATCAATCAAGTCATCTTTGTCATACATTTCATTTCTTTAGCCATCTAACTATCAACCATTTCATTCCTCCAGTCTTCTATCAAATCTATCTCACAATCACTCCTATCTTTTAGTTGCTCTGTTTGTCTGTTTGTCTTTTTTTCTGTCCATTTCTTTATCTGCCTTTCTATTATTACCCAGGCTCTAATTCAAGTTTGATTCATGAAATTATGTCTAATTTTGTTATTCACCTCCTTCATATATCTTCTTTGCTTGTATCCACTGTGGAATTCCCAAGCGCCCTTTAGTACAACCCGGTCTGCTAAGGCAACTTTGTTTGATAAAGTACCATGTGGTGTCGCTAGTGCAGCAAGCAGCAGGAGGTTGCACAGGGTTACCAACCCACTCCTTCCCAATACTATCATCATACCTCTGCAGTTCTTGGAGCACCGTTCGCTCTGCATGGAGCGCCCCTGGCACTGGGCACCTCCGTTCACCGGGGTGGGGTTGGTGCAGTAGCGCATCCTTTTCCTCGTCGTGCTCCCACACTCCCCAACGCAGGACCCCCACTCGCTCCACAGCGACCAGCCACCATCCTCTGGAGTGGAAACCATGGCAACACAAAACCATCATCATTGGCTTTTTTAGGAGCAAATAGTGCGAAGGATAAACCTCATCAGTGTCTACCAACTACTGTCATTTCTCTCAAATCTCTGTAGCTCTCATTCAAATGTCTCTGTGAAAATATGCATTCAAAGGGAAAAAATTACAATAAGATAAATTTCTATGTATTATTCTAAGTATTTGTTAATACATTATTTCTCTAGAACTGTCATAGTAAAGAAGAAAGTGTTTACATATCAGTAAGTATCATCCAGAATATTGCACCTTGTAAGTATACAGCTAATTTATATTTTCTGTAAATGAACAGTTATAATTCACAGCAGTCAGTAACACATACTGTAGCTTAGATCTGTTAATGTACTTGGTCCTGAGCACATGCCTTCAATTTTGTTTCAGTATTTTCTGAGTGATGAATTTACGGATTTCTGAGCCTATGCAAATTAAATGTTCTAAGCCTATTTTTCTAGGTTATAAAAAAAAAAAAGAAAGAAAGAAAATATAGTGACCAAACTATCTAGCAGCTTCATAAGCTGAAAAGCAAAATTTCACAGAATCTACTTCTGTGCCAGAACCTCGGGATGATTTCAGAATGAGTGCTACCATTACTGGGAGGGCTGTTGCATTGTGGGACTGCTGTATTCACAGCTTCTCATCAGCCCGACCAGTAAAACCAGCTGGTGCCCATTTGAATGCAGACATGGCTGAGACAACTGGCGCCCAATGGCAAATGGGGAACACTTTTGCTGGTTGATGTTAAAAATATATATATATAATAAAAAAATTCAAACACACTCGAACAGAAATTTTCTTCAACACAATTTGTGGGACATTACAATCATCAAACTGAATAAGTTCTTTTGCATTCTGCAGATTGTCACAACAATGGACAAAACCAAAGTCTGTTTATGGTGGCAGTGACCTGTCTGTTTAAACAACCCATTTGGCTTTACTGGAGTGGTTGCTGCACATTCAGTAGGTTTGGTGAATGTGGGTGTAGTGCACACATTGGTGGGTTGCATACAGCTTATGAAAGCACCCACAAGAACTTGGATATGTGTTGAAAAAACACATTGACACTAACTCTCTGGATACACCTACAATTGGTAATATAATGAATATGCCATATACATATATTTAGCTAGTCAAGTATTTTGCAACTCTGGACTTCCCAATAATTTCGTGAGTGGTTAAATTTACGATTGTGGAGTACAGGAATGGATGAAGAAATGTACATATGGACATCACATTTATGCAAAGATCAGTATTCATATTTTTGCGTGTTTAAAAATTCACACACAGCACCTTATTCACGTAATTTATGGAAATAAAAACCGTGGAAAATATATGTGATCCGCTACAACAAAAGGATCCTAAAGTTGCTGACGGCAGAGCCGAGAAAATCGAATTTAAAGTCAGATCATAAAAATTGGTCAAAACGATCGGACTTCTGTTTTTGGCATAATTTTGTAGTCTAATGTATCGTCTATCATCTGCTGAAATTTCAAAGCTAAATGATCAAAGGAAAGGCAAGAAAATAGCATTTTTCTGGGCCATTATTTTCCGACTTTCAACGGAACAGAAACGTGTCCAAAGATTTGGATTTAGCGCTGCTGCTTGACTCTGCCCCTAACAACAGGAGAGTGATCTTATTGGTCAGTGCGTGGCATCCTGGTTACTGATTGGTCATGCGTAGACCACTGGCGCTAAGCTTGAATGAACATCGTGGAGGTTGCTAGGAGCATACCTTCTGTTGTCAAGCGGTGAAAACTGCCTTGTTTCCCCTTGATCATGATAGCGTCAGAAGGAAAACTTTGAGGGCGGTTTTCTCAAAACGTTGATTTCCTAAACCACTTGACATGAGCTATAAATGAAATCATCGATATCTCCGCAACCGAGTACTTTTATGAGTCGTGTTATATATGAAATTCAAGTGGAAGAGTAAGGGAACACTGTCATGTCAATTTCAGAAATTTATCCTCCCTCAACTTTCAGATCCTTTTGTTGTTGCGGGTCACATATGCCATATGCAGTAATCTAATAATGATATCTGCTCCTCACCGTAGACAATGACCTGGGCAGGATCACTCTTCCTCGTTGAGGCCACGTTGCTTGCCACACACGTGTAGTTGCCAGTGTCGGCGATTTCTGCCTGGCTAATGATAAGGCTGCCCTCGTAGGTGACATAGTAGTGGACCTCGTTCTTGTGGTCGATGAGCTGCCCGTCCTTCTCCCAGTCCACCTCAGGAGTTGGGATGCCATCTGGCACTCGACACAGCAGATTAATCGGTGTTCCAAGCTCTATACGCTCTCCTAAAGGCATCTGATGGAATAGCTTTTTTAAATCTGAAAAAAAGAAAAGAAAAAATAAAAACAAGAAAATTATCTCATGCCATATAAATGCCCATCAATGAAAACAACAAATGGTCAACAACAACAACAACAACAACAACAACAACAACAACAATAAACAACAACAACAACAAAAATACAACAGTTTCTTTTAATTCAGTAAAGATCTTGACTGTTTCCATCCTATTCTGGGTGATACTGCACATGCAGAGAAGCTCAAACCAGCACCGTGAATATCATTGGAGTATACTGCAGAAGTTCTAATTTTTGCACACAGACGGGCAAGATGAATTGTGCATTTTATAATTCTACAGAATCAGAAGATAAGATAATATGATATATGACAAGCACAAAATTCATGTACTTTTATTTTTGCACTACTTTCATGTCACATGAAAATGAGTGAAAATTTCCACACAGCTGAAATGTGCACTTCTACAGTTATGCCTTACTATGATCAAGGTGAATTTGATAAAATCAAAATCACATGAACAGAATGGTAGAGATTTCATCACCATTGGTTAGTTGTGAGTTGATGGCACCATCACATTTCTGGGCAAGACCAAATCATCATTTGGTCAAAACAAAATTAAAATTTCATATCAATGTCCCCAATCTTGATGAAAATTCTTCTATTCTGTTTGTCCAATTTCCCTCTTTCTTTATCAAACAGTCAACTTGAATAGGGTGTGGAGATATACTCTGAGTGCAGAGTTGTTGGTTCTTGTACGCAAATTACACTAATGCTCACGATATTTCATGCTTTCAGTATTCTCCTAAGTCCATAGCTTGATCTGGAAGGGTCAGCTAGTAGCTCAATTCAATTGAGTATTTTCAGTCAAATACTTGCAATGTAACTGGACAAGTTAACAACAACATTAATAACCTGACCTTATTTTCCTCCTCCCCCATTTTTGGAGTAAATAATCCTTGTGTTTTAAAATAATGGCACGTAATCTTCTCCTTAAAACACCTAAAACCCTAAGCAGGACAACATTGGCTGCAGCATCCAGTCCCAACATTCACTCTTGAATCAGTAATAAAACTAAACAAAACAGAATCATGGCAACTTATCCCAAGAAGCCTTTGATTCTGGGCTTGCCTATCGGTCAAATCCATGATGGAGAAATTTCTTGACATCAAAATGAACAGCCTTGATTCCTGCTAATTTCTTAATACCGCCAAAAAAAAAAAATGATTCAGATGTTTTTAAGAGAGATGAAAACAGCAAGTTCTTGATGTCTGCTACCTGAGAAGATATGCTGCTTTGATTTGACACCAAAAGTACATAGTAATAATGCAGACGAAAGAAACCTGAATAACCTAGAACATTTTGAAATATCTCTCTCTGCCTTTGATTCCTTTAACTTACGAACAGTTATGGAATCGAAGACACAGAAGTTTGCTGAAAGGAAGAGGGAAGACAGGTAATGAAAACTGCGCAAGGTTGGGGGAATCTCAGGGAGAGGAAATTTTTCTTCGGCTTCTCTGCTTGAGCGATTCCGCAACAAGGTTCTGTCAGCGGGTCTAAAATTACTCCCCTGAATAAAATTTCTCTTCTCTCGTCAGAAGCTTAGGCCCTCCAAGAAAAAGATGTATTATATTTCAAGGTGACAAGTGAGTGGTGCTAGGGCGAGCCTACTTTACCCTCTCCATCGAAGCAAAAAAGAGAGAGAAAAAAAGAAGCTTTCCCTCTCGCCAGAGCACCGAGGGCGGCACATGCCTCGCCTGTGGGGAAGACACGCGACGGTCTTGTTCATATCTGGCCTGTATGAATACATTGACTTCACGGATATCACGTTGCCGGATGCTGGATACATAGGACTCCAGGTTAGGAGTGGATACTTGATTGCTTGCTGGAAAATTTCCCCAGGAAAAGAGAAAAAAAAAAGAGAGAGAGGGAGAGGGGAGAATGAAAATAATTACCCCAGACACAGAGCTACCAGAATCCTCCGGATTCCGATAGATTTTGAAACTGTGTTTCTCGACAAGAGGCCCATCTCTTCCTTGATGAATTAACCCGAACGAATGCCCCGAGAGCAGAAGATATATTTCATAGTTCTTCAAGACATTCTTGTAATCAGTTAGTATGCTCTAGAAACTGTCAATATAGTCTTACAGCCATTTCATAAACTTTGTTTTAATAGCATACTTCCCTATAGAGATTTTTTTTTTTTTCATTAAAAGTGCAAAGTTGAAGTGAAACAGAGCAATACTGGAACGTGAGATCACTGATTTATATGGTAAATATAAAATTAAAGTTCAAGTTCATTTCAAAACATTCATGATGAAATAGCTCAAAATCCAAGATATTTTGATCCCTTGAGCATCTGCAAAATTTCTTTTGATGTTGGTATCACAGTTGTGATGGGAAACCTCTTCCTATAGGGAATAAACCAAGTAGCAAATGCTGTCCAGTCCCTAACCAGTCTAAAACATTATCTATACTTGAATGGCAAGTGTGAAACAGGTCGTTATCCCTTTCGGGGAAAATAATTTTCAAGTACCGCTGATATTGTATGCAACACAATTGCCAGTAGCCATGAGAGAGACACAAACTGACAGAAAGAAAGAGTTAATGAATACATGAATAGTGGCTATAGCACCAGAGAACGTCTATCTAACATACACCATATTCACCATGCGATAGTGATAAACAAAATCCATGACCAGTCAAATAAGTCAAATAAATCATTATGAAAGGATCTCTTATCAAATAATATATAAATGATCCCCTATGAAAACCTGTAAATATGTACATATAACATTGCTTATGTGAATATTACAAATATGTTATATAATCTATATCATTGAAAGGACTGGCCTCGACTAGCCTGCACACTACTGCCTGTTCTTTTTTTGCCAAAACTGTACTTTAATTATTGACTGTTTTGACTATGATGACGACGTTTGTTTAGTAAATAAATTTCGTTTTATTTTATTTCATTTTATTTCAAGTCATAGCCAAGTTGGAATACACTGCTGTGTGCAGTGTCATTGGTCTGTGTATTACTACATGCATCATACATTACACAACAGTCAAAAGACTCAAAGTGTACAACTGCTACAATTTTTCTTAAAATAATCTTTGCTGAGACTTCATAATCATTACGGCATGGGCAAACAAAATTCAGCAATAACACCTAGAGCCCCTCTCTATGCCCTAACGTTGGGCAACTTTAAATACTTACAGAGAAGAAAAGAAATACTAAAAGATCTATGACCACAACTTCTCCAACCTACACTTTGAATACTTTCCAGCTTTAAACAACACTGTGTTTTATTCCATTTAACATTAAATACCATATTTGGACAATATCTAATAGCTGACAATAAAGGGCAATAGCCTCTCAGTTAACAATCGAAAGTGGAAATAATCCGTGACAATATAAATACCAAATAGACTAAAAAAAATAAATAACTCACAGTTTTGAAGCACACAATATACCCTCATCCATCATAGGATATAACCTGAATGCATAGACACAATGTCTGCCTTGTATTTTTTCATTGCTATTACATTCTATTTATTGGGTCATTATGTTCTCTTTCTTTTTAATAGAGCAAGAATTTACCATCTGCTCACTGGAGCCTATTGTATGCCTCCATATATGTCTTTGTATGATCATATCACTGGAAACCCAATATGTACCTGTACAAGTTCATTTCTATCCTCACAGGGCATGCATTCATAGCACGTTGCGAAGTTTCTGCACAAAAAAAAAAAAAAAATCTTAAATGCCCATGGGCATTTCTCACATGTGGGCAATAATGCTAGCATGAAATTGTATAGGAGGATGTTCCAGATTGACACAGGAACCTGTTTAAAACTATTCACATCGATAAAATGTATTTCTACTTGCACTTTAAGTCAAAGTTTTCAGACATCTAAGCAGACTTCCTCACAAACAGACAACCGCTAACAACATTCCACTCAACAGCTGCATCATAAACTATACTTTCTGATGCTGAAATTCGCAACTCTTGTTGTGCTCCTGTGCAAGGGTACAGGTGTACATGTACACACTATGGCCAGAGAGACTAAAATGTCAAGCTCAGCGTACATCCCCTAAATCATGTTTTAGAGGGTGAACTATTCTGACCCCATGTACACACCCAAAAATCAAACACAACTTATTTGATACACAGCGATATAGGCCATGACTGGCCAAACTGTACTTGAGGAATGCAATTTGAAGAAAAGTGCTTAAACCAGCTTTCAGTCTTACAAGCAAAAACCTGACCAGCATAAATTGTGTTTCTTTACATGTTTACAAAGTTTAGTCAGTAAGAATCACTCTAATCATCATCTCAGCTCTCCCTGCCTGCAGATCTAATGACAATCAAAAATATTTCATAGATCACTAAATAATTACCAGGTAGTAATGCCGACTCCATCTAGAAAACGGTTCCTTTCGTAACTGGCCTTTTTACTTTTTTTAAACGAGCCTATCGAGTTACATTTGTACACCTGCAAAGATAATACCATCACTTCCAACATACTTGGTTAAGTTCTTATGTTATCTACTCATTTTACAAGATGAAGGAAAAACATTCAAATTAAGCAGCCCAAAAAAAGAAAAAAAAAGAATCAACATATAAATGACAATAACCTGAACAAGATTGCCACGGGTGCCATGATATTTGTCTCCTTTTTTGATGAATAAAATGTGATATAAAATAACATGCTTATTGCACCTGAGCTATAATTGCAGGAAAAGTGTATTGGATTACAAGAGCATGTAGAAAAGAAAATGATTAACCAGCTTGTACTGTTTATTGGGTAAGATGATAGTCTAGCCTCATTTTCAATCATTATCCTTCCCCAACTTCTCCATTTAAAGGACAAGTTCACCCATATATATATATATATATATATATATATATATATATATATATATATATATATATATATATATTATGTGGATTATGTGAATGTAGCAATTGACTTTTAATGAAAGTATACATTACCTCAACTTGCTACTGACACATGCTAAAGGTAATATTGTTCCCCCTGCTTTCTAAAAGAGTTAGGTCAAGTGCTCCATTTATTTTGCTAAAAACATGGAAATATGTTGCATTCTGCTTATATTTTCTTTATAGTGTTGTCCTGCAGTTATGTCACAAACTAAAGTAGTCTTCTCATCCTGTGATTGCCAAACTGAAATGTTTAAAATGTATAACGTTTTAAATAGATTGACCGATTTTCCTCAAATTTTCACTGATGTGCTCTACTACTATTGCTGCATTCACTCGATCTACACGTATATTTGGGTGAACTTACCCTCTAAGGTACTCTACTCGGTAACTTTTATGAATGTACTGGCATATCAAACAACGACTTGGTTTGTTCACTTGTTCCTTTATCTACCATGATAGCTCAAACTGTCCTTTTATACACACACAGGTCCTACAGAAGAAGTGTACTCTCTACAACTGTACTCTTTTCATTCATTTGTATTTTCTGGGCCCTTGAGAAGCAGCCACAGATAAAAGCCAAAACAACCGAACACAATTTTAGCTTACACCTATCTCACTCACAGGAAAGTACTGATGCAATCATTTCCATCTATCATTTCTATCATTTCCCACAACTTTAATTTTAGTTCAATAATATCTGAAAGTGATGCATAATATCGTTAATTGCACATAATTTTTTCTTCGTGACTACATTGTGTTGATATTATGTTACCATGTGTATGTAAATGTTTTGTATTGTTGGAAATGAAATGAAATATACACTTGATAAATTTGAATACAATATCAACCACAGATTTAACAGAAAGATTTAAACGTGAAGAATAACAACTTATAGCAAATCTTGAAGCAAAAAAGTTAAGACATGATCATAATTTAAAGCTCCTCCCCAATACTTTCAGCTTCTTCTTTTCTTTGTTGTAAGAATGGGTCCTGTCTTTCTTTTCTCCCCCTCTCTCCCACTCTCCTTACCTTTTCTTTTCTTCTCGCTTCTGGTAAGCTCCTCTTTTATATCAGTTCATAAAATGAAATGCTTTGATTTAATTCATGCTGAAATTCACTATCTTCATTATGTCATGAGTGCAATTTATAATGTACTGTTAAACAGGTAGTTCATATGGTAAAAATACAAACACATTCACCTCATATCAAGCTATTGATATCAAGATTATGAAAAAACAAAACAAAAACTCTGGGAAACTCTCTAATGGGGGAAGTTTGCTGTGGTAGGTGATTGATCGCTTGGAAATTTGTTGGGAACAATGAACCCAAATACCAGTGCACAGGCTGGAAGGAAAACAAGATTAGAGAACGCTTACAAAGAACGAGAGCAATGCCCGTCCAAAAAACAGTTGAAGTGTTTGACCAGGATCTAATTAATAGTCTTAACACGGACTCACGCTGTTTTCGCTCGGAGTGGAAAAATTGAAAGTGTATATGAAGGGAGCCGTGCTTCTTGGGGGTGAATGGGGTGGGGGTGAAGGGGGAAGGGGGTTAGCTGTAGCCCTCATGGCAGTGAGACACAGGCAGAAGACCATGAATAACATATGAGGTTCCACCTTCCCCCCTTCCAGCCCGCGGGCCATCATTAATATACCATCACATCGTAGAGAATCCATTAATCAACCTCCTCGGTACGCACCGCCGGGCCATCGACTCAGCGGGAGTGCCAAGTACCCGGCGCAAAGACAACTCTCACCAGCATTTCAAAATGTCAAGTTTCATTGGAAGGACTCCACTCGCCTCTTCTTACGAGTCGCCGCCATCACTATCATAGACTGAGGAAGAGGAGGAGGAGGGGGGGGGGGGGGGAAGTTCAAGTTTAATCCAGACCACAGACAAGAGCAGGAGAAGGAGAACATTGAGACAAGTAATGAGACATCAAAACTTATTAACTACCAGCAGACCTTCAACTTTAAAACCAAAACGAGGGGTGGAGAAGCAACGGATTTCAAGAATTCATAAACGAGAGGATATCACAAATCAAAATGAGCTATCTTCTCGCGAATTCCACCACGGCTCCAAAGATTTAATGCCAGTGACTGGACTCTCGCAATGACATCAATGAAGTTTTATAGCACAGACACATAAATTAAGGTCATTGTTGGGCTTTAAACGTGGATACACAAGTAAAGTTATGCTTTTCTGAAGATGGGCTAATGAATACTTGCCAAAAAAATCTTTCCACATACTGTGAGGGTTAAGTTAAATAATTCCCAGAAAAGTTAATGGTAAAGCATAAAGGACAAGTCCACCTTCATATACATGTGAATTGAGTGAATGCAGCAATATTTGTAGAACACATCAGTGAAAGTTTGGGGAAAAAGTTATGAATTTTTAAAGTATCTGCACAGCCAGTGCTGGATGTCAAGACTACTAGAGTGTATGATGTCACATGCGTACAACGATAAAAGTAAAATATAAAGAGAATTTCACAAAATTTTACTTTT
Organism: Diadema setosum; assembly: GCF_964275005.1. Lineage (NCBI taxonomy): Eukaryota > Metazoa > Echinodermata > Echinoidea > Diadematoida > Diadematidae > Diadema > Diadema setosum. The sequence continues at coordinate 4,158,385 of NC_092689.1, read as the reverse complement.
TGAAAAAAGTGCATATTTCCTCGACTCGTCACTGACGTATGTGAAGGGTAATATTATTCCCCCTTGCCTTCGGAAAGAAGGAAGTCAAGTGTTCTTTTATTATGTGAGAAAAGTGAAAATATCTTGAATTTTCCTTATATTTTCTTTATATCGTTGTACACATGTGACATCACAAACTGTAGTAGTCTTCTCATCCAGCAGTGACTAAGCAGAAACTTCAAAAATTCATAACTTTTGAACGGATTGTCCGATTTTCCTCAAACTTTTGCTGATGTGTTCTATTAATATTGCTACATTCACTCAATCCACATGTCTATGAAGGTGAACTTGTCCTTTAAGTTAAAGACTCCTGCTTTTGCATCATACCACTCCCCTATTTAACTACTTCCAAACTATTCCACAAAATTTATTGCATACCTATCCCACAATATTTATATAATATTGCATGGCAATGAATGGGATACCAGGGAATATTGCACAAGTCAGGGCCAATATTGCAAGAATCAAAGATGAGTACAATATTGGCCATAATGAGTGCAATATTCCTTGGCATTCCATGAACTAAAGCCATGCAATATAATTTTTATCATCTATAAACATTATCTAGAGAAGACATATCCTGTACAATATACTTCCCATACTTCTAGTAGTCTTTGAAGTCGAATCTGCAGCAAAAAACAACTCGCACTTGCTAGTTGCTTCATATGCAAACTGCTTATGTACCTAATAACAAGATGTTTGCGCTCTTGTGAATTGCAACAGGAGGTTGTTCATTTAGTACAGTAGCAAGCATTCACACACTTTCCAATGCTCGGGCAACAGACGAGACGAAATAAATGGTGTATTACAGCATGGCCACTTACAACGGTAGCCTATGGGGAATTAATACGTTGGCCTATGCGTTTCGTTCAACACGCTCTAGTATTGCAAACTGAAAATTGAGCGGATGAGAATACACATTTTTAATGTGCAGCTAAAAAGTCCTATATACATGTAGATGATAATACTTAATGTGTGTACTCATTGGTATGTCAATTTACTTTGTTGATTTAAAATAAAAAAGGAACTCGTGGGCTGCATATCATCTCTCTCTCTCTAAAAACAGCCAAATTTCATGTCACATGACCACAAGGCATGTCATGTGACCAGGCAAGTGCACTCATGACAAACTTTGGGAGTCTCCTCACAATGCTAATCTTTGTCTTTTATTAGTGTTAATGTTGCCAAATGTAAGACGAACCATCAATTTACTCCTTTCAGAAACAGTGATAGCCACTTGTATTAGAACATCATCAAAACATCTGTTTGTGGTCTCAAAATAATCAGAAATGTGGATGTGCTTCTTTTTTTTTTCTTTGCACCCGGAGACAACTCCCAATGCAGAGAAAAAAAAAAAAGAAAAAGGATAAACCATAATGAGTGTTGTCATTTCTCATTGCCTGAAACTGGGACATCATTTTGGTCCGAACCATTGTGATGACATACTGCCCTCTGTCAGACAAAGTAAACGGCGTTTAGAGAAGGCAACACAAGAGAGAGAGAGAGAGAGAGAGAGAGAGAGGGAGAGAGCAGCTGCCTTCTAAAGACATCCTCCTCCAAACACCAAGCCATCTGCCTATACTTTAACCTGTCCTTGCTCATGCATGCAGACTGATCCGTTTGACCCAAAAAACAAAGTTAACATAACATACACTTGACTATACCCATTGTATGTAGCAAAATAATGGAGAGAAATCCACTGCATATATACATGTATTCTTTTCACACGGAATTTCAAGTGTTTTAGCACTATTTGTGGTACTATGATATACTTCAATTACTTAAAATCCGTATTCTTTTTCTTGAGCCACATCCTTAGTCGAAGGTGCAAAGTTTTTGTTTGTTGTTCATCCTTTGTTTTAAAAATATTTAAAGTCAAAATCTAGATGGAAACGTTTCTGTAACTCCTGTATTTACAACCAAAATGAAATTTACATTGTTTATGGAGTTAAAGTATGGTCTGCAGTGCACATAGTTGGCCAGAACATTTTCAAGTTGGGACAAGTGCGCTTACAGCTACTGTCTAAGAAGGAATATAATAGTTGTCTCTGATTATAAGATGAAATACTGTATGAGCCGAATACTTTGCAAAGTTTTTATTTTCTCAAATTTCGCGAGTTGGGTGCTATTTGCAAATTTATAGACACATGAAAATATTACCTCTGATCCTGACATGAATGTGCATACACACATACATTCTCCCCTTAGTCCTGTCGACACTCCACAATTCAGCCACTCACGAAATTGTTGGGAAGTCTCGATTTGGGAAAAATTAGACTCGCTAAATATATGGCGTATACAGTACCCCAAGAACTAGTGATAAACAATGTGTGTGTGTGTGTGTGTGTGTGTGCATATATAGCTTAACAACTTAAAGTGATTGAGAACTTTACCATGATACTGATTTTCAATGAGAATTCTTCATTTGTTTGAATGATTCATCCACCTAAATGGGGCTGATTTGGAATTTCTGAATTCACTTTGGATGCATCAGCGACATTAAGAGGAAATCTAACCTACTTTGCACAGACTGCTCACTCCATAACAGCCTCACATCATGAAAGTTGTTCTTACTTCCGTCTTCTCTAAACAAATCTTATTGCATCGCATGACCATATAATCACAAGAGGTGTACATATATAATTCCTTCTGCTCATTTCACTAATGACTTGTATATAGGGCCTACAGATTGGCAACGAGGCTTGCCTCAAAAACAAATTCCAGAATGCTGCTCAAATCTTCCGGATTGACAGAGTCGGTCTCATATGTCAGGAGACGGCTCTTAGAATTTCGACGGAATACGGATGGGTAAAAAACTTTTACTGAGTTCTTATAAAGACAGCATCAGTACTATCATCAGCATGCAGGAAATGGGTCCCTTAATTCCCACATAAGTACTCATTAGTATCTTTCTCCCGCAAAATAATCCAAAGTAAGAATTAAGTCGGGACGGACCCAAAATGAACAGTCCTCTAATTATCAAGATGAGCCGTAAAACTGACAAACTGTCGACGCCACTTTTCTCACAAATGACGAAACCTAACAAATGAGGAATCCTGTCCACATGAAATCGAATACATTTGCATCCACACAGTTGTTTGCTACCTCTACGTAAAAAAAAAGGTACAATCTTGTTAATAGATTATTCAGCAATATCAATCAGCGGCTATCCATCGCAATTAGTCTCGGATTAGCATCTTATATTGCAGCAGAGGCAGGGGAGGGCTCAATGGATAGGCTGATTCTGCAATTAAAGCGGCCGCATCATGAGGGCGACATTTGCAGCAGGTTGAGGCAGAGAGCTAGCTGGGCAAGGGGGAAAGCTTGCTCCCGATCCCTCGTCATCCATCAAGCCTGACCAAGCGAACCCCCCACAAACCTCATTAGTCTAAATCTACAAATAGAAGGAACGAGGCGGAAATGAGAGCCGGGGATAAATGACGTATGCTCATTCCTTGCAATTACGGCCAGAACAAGCACTAAAGGGCCTGCTAATTGGTGGCGGGTCACAACGGGGGTAAGGTGGGGTTGGAAGGAGGCACATGAAAACTGATTATGAGGCATCGCCGAGAACATCAGCCACTTCTCCAGACTTACCATGCATCATCCTTCTTCAGAAATCATGGGGCGGGGGAGAGGGGGTTGGGGAAGAAAACATTTTGATAAACGCTGACACATTTTCTACAGAGTGTGGATTTTCTGAGCAATACATCTTTTGGATCTTGGTCTTTCTGGGGGTTTTTTTCAGAAGGCAGAAAGAAGGATGAAGAATGATGAGGAGGAGAGGTGATGTTAAAAGAGGTAAGGTTGACTGAGAGAATGTCTTGGGTCATCCTCCAATGATGAGTTTGGAGCAGTACTGTTTTCAGGGCTGTATGCCCAAAACGAAACAAAAGGATTACGCACAGACAGACTCCGTCTCCTATTTCCATTGATCAAGTTGAGAGGAAAATGAATAGTGATAGCTGGGATATCCCATGTCCACCTAATGACTGTCAACTTGACTTGCACTATCACTGACATCACCTCGATGAGGTCCCTCTGACAAAATCATCTTTGCTGTCTCCACCACGTAATGATGGAGGACCCTCGGATCGATGGACATGATTCCCATCCATGCAGGGAGGTTACTACAGGCCAACCCTATCACCAAACCCACAGCAAGCCTGTTCTTGGTCGACATGGGGCAGATTACCTTATTCATCACTCTCACTACCCCCCCCCCACCCCCCATGGAGATCAGAGATCTAACAAGTGAGTGATGGTTCAAGCTCCTAATTACTCGATCGCATAAATCCCAATCATTCAACCCGATATTGATTTTGCTCTCCACGCAGATATGGAGAGGTATATGTGAAATGTATGTCCCACCTATCAATTTTGCATTTCCCACCATATCTTCTGTCCAGTCCAAACTCCCACAGTTTATGGGTTTGCAGTGCAGACAGAGCATGACATATGACATTTAAAAAAAAACAACAACAACAACTCCCCAGCTAATCAGCTACCAGTGGAGAAATATGGGCTGGAATCAGATGAAATTAGATACACTATTTTTAATGGCCATATGTGTTATCTGGAGCTTATCATGTGCTGGTGACCGGAATAGCTGCATTCTTCTGAGTAGATTCTAAATTCATTTCCCACTTTAAACATTTTCCACTGTAGAGAGAAAAAAAAAGCTGCCATGCCTGTTTTGATCTTGGCATCATTCGCAAAGAAAATGCAAATGGACACTTGTCACAAGGGCAAGCATAAAAATGACTAAACCTCCAATTACTCTCCCATTCAAGTTATATCACTGCCAGCATTACCAGCATTCATTTACCATTCCTTTTGCAGATTCTTTATTTGATTCTACTAATTTTTCTGCAAAAAGGTCCTCTTTGCGGCCAATTCTCCTTATAACACCCCCGAAAAAAAAACACCAAAAAAACAGTATGTGTACATGAACAAAATATACTATGACAACTTCAAATGAAATTAGAATAATACTTTAATAGAAAATGCATCCCTCAAGAAATGAGGGTGAAATAAACTCCATGTATAAACACCAAAATCCACACGTATGACCACTCCGTTTATCCGTAAAAGCAATGAGTAGAAATGCATTTCATCCTGGTAAAACAGAACTTTGTGTACACCCAGTAAATATGAGCATCTTTCCAATGTGCCTGGTATTCCTGCAATAAGTACATGCAAAACTGAAATAGTTGATACTTTCTCCGGAGTGCTGTTCAGGATAATTGTTTGAAGTGTGTCACAAACAAAGTTGCCAGAGTGTGACAACATAATCACATTAGAGAGCTTTTCCAATATTTTTTCTAAAAAGCGCACCCACGGGAAGTTGAGGCTAATGCATTTAGTAAATTAAACAAATCGAATTCCATGACTTGAACACACAGAGCCGGGCATACGCTAATTGCCAGTGAAAACAATCCAAGCACTTCGGGATGCATTATGAACTGCCATAAATTAGATTTACTACACCATGTAGAAGCATCCCGGAACACAGCAATAGATTCATCTCAGAATCTTTTTTCTGAGATTTCAAAGGAGTAACAGAAAAGGGTAAGAGAAAAAAAAATCACATGTACTTGAGGAGGATTTGAGGTGGATTTGATAACCCATACACATGCTGCAAATTATGACAAATATGGTGATATATGAATGAAGGGCCTAATCAGATTTTTTTTCCAGAATACCATGATTAGGTGGCTATGTAAGTATACCAAGCTGTTGAGAATATGTCTGATCATACATTTTTGTTTTTCCAAAAGCAATCATGCCTCTCACAATTCGAGACTGCAACTAAGACATGCATAACATCTGAGAGACGGGGTTTACCACAATAGACAAATCCTAAAATACACATTTCCTTGTGCATACGTAAGCTTAGTCAGGGCTCGTCACTAACGGTGGCCTGGTGGCCCAGGGCCACCAAAAATGAAAGTCGGGCCATCAAATTTCAAAAAAGGGCAAATTTGGTGGTCCACCTCGGGCCACCACAATTTTTTGAAAAGTGTAATTTATTTATGTTAAGATGTTGCAACCCATGTGCCTGTCAATGAATATTTATACTTAGTCTTACCATTCAGCAGTTAAATTTGTTTAAATGATAGATGAAAAGGACTGAATGAGTGCCTGAGAGTGAGTGTTGCCAGTTTGTTGAGGTTTATTTATGAGTAGATATGTCCAGCTTCCAATTCTTACTATGATAAAACTTAAATATTTGACTCATCAAAAAAAAAAAACAAACAAAAAAACAGGAATTGCTTTTTATTGTTTTTTGGGGGCCACCAAATTTTTCTCTCGGGCCACCAAAAATTTGAAATTGATGATTTTGGTGACGTCATTGGGTCACCAAATAAAAAAGTTAGTGTGGAGCCCTGGCTTAGTTCACTGATAATTTTATTTTTTTTTTCGGTGTAGTGGGCAACTGACAGTGTACAAAAGTTATAATGTGCATTGGACAAAATACGCCATAGACGGGTTTAGGGCAATTACCCCCTGGACAATACCCAAGACCCTTCCCCTGACCCTAACCCTAATCCTAATCCTGAACCTAATCCTAACCCTAACCTAAACTTTAACCCTAAACCTAACCCTGCCCTTAATCTTTACTCTAACCTTCAATCACTAACCAGTATTTAATTGTCCTCCGGGGGTAATTGCCCTGATAAGTTATAAACCTATACCTTCATGCATAACAAGGCATGAGCTGTGTGTGTGTTTTTTTTATTGTCGTTTTTACCTCATTACTTAAGATCACAATGATTTCAACTAGCAAAGCCCTAAATAGTTAGCACTGTTCACCTGTTGATATTTTACCAGAGTGATTGTTGACCTATCAAGATCCGGAGAAATTTAGTAGCAGAATTTATTATCCTGTCATCATCAAATTGGCAACAGTGATATTTGAAAAACACAGAGAATAGATGGAATAAATAAATGGCGTTTAGAGAAGGCAACACAAGAGAGAGAGAGAGAGAGAGAGAGAGAGAGAGAGCAGCTGCCTTTTAAAGACATCCTTCCTCCAAACACCAAGCCATCTGCCTATACTTTAAAGATAATATAAAGTTTTGGTACCTCAAAAGTTTCCCTGAATTTCCTTGTCTTAGTTTGTGTTTCAGGTTAAAGTATCTTTTTCATATAACTAACACTGTGAGACTTACTCGCCCCAAAGTGCTCTCATGTCTTAGTAATCATGCAATAATGGTTTCATACCAGAGCCGCCGCCGTACAGCGGCGAGGTAGTACGCGTATTGTACGAAACCATTATTGCATGATAACTGCGACCAGCAGCGTGCAGCCCCATACGCATAGCTAACTACGACCAGCAGCCCTAAACACATAGCGTAATGGGGCTTCGCATTGTAGCATTCAGGATCATGACAGATTTAGTATCGCGGGTAAATATCAACTTACATTTCAAAATTTTTTTCAATTTGAAGACTTACCAGTTAAGTTGAAGTATTGAAAACAGGCTTCGGGCAACGTTTGGTTCTGCCAATAGTCCCTTTCTGTTCGAATTGATGACTGAATGTGACTCCGTCAAGAGGACCTTGGGAGAGCTACATACACTGAATACTACGGCCAGCGCATGCGCACACAAACATCTTATCCGTTCATGGATTTGAAATTTGTGCGCATGTGATGTGCATGCGCTGGCCGTAGTATTCAGTGTATGTAGCTCTCCCAAGGTCCTCTCGACCGAGTCACATTCAGTCATCAATTCGAACAGAAAAGGACTATTGGCAGAACCAAACGTTGCCCGAAGCCTGTTTTCAATACTTCAACTTTACTGGTAAGTATTCAAATTGAAAAAATTTTTGAAATGTAAGTTGATATTTACCCGCGATACTAAATCTGTCATGATCCTGAATGCTACAATGCGAAGCCCCATTACGCTATGCGTACGGGGCTGCTGGTCGCAGTTATAGTTGCATGATTACTAAGACATGAGAGCACTTATGGGCGAGTAAGTCTCACAGTGTTAGTTCTATGAAAGGTACTTTAACCTGAAACACAAACTAAGACAAGGAAATTCAGGGAAACTTTTGAGGTACCAAAACTTTATATTATCTTTAACCTGTCCTTGCTCATGCATGCAGACTGATCCGTTTGACCAAAAAACAAAGTTATCATAACATACACTTGACTATACCATTGTGTGTAGCAAAATAATGGAGAGAAATCCACTGCATAAAATATATACATGTATTCTTTTCACACGGAATTTCAAGTGTTTTAGCACAAATAAGTGCTAACTAATAACTAAAGTGTTTTAGTTACAAATTCATTAAAAAGAAATTTGTAAAAAAAAAAAAAAAAAAAAAGATCGCCAATTTGATAGAAACCCCCCCCCCCCCCCAAGAGCTGTCATTTTAAAATGTTTTGATGATTTAGAAATGAATCTCTCAGAATTTTTGGGGGGATTTGATGGGTAATGATGTTTGGGGGCTGATCTTGCGCCAGACAGCCAGAATACCAAGGCTTGGATACTCACATGCTATAGTGACATAGGCTTTGTCCGACCTAATCGGTCTACTGGAAGGGGCAGTGGCCTCGCAGGCACACCAATAGTCTTCTTCTCCAAAATATGTCTCCACATCATGTTTTGTGACCGCTGGAAAAAAAAAAGAGAAGTAAATGAGTAGGAGAAAACAAAACCAGACAGTAATTTTATTCACATGAAACTTTGGAACAGCATACATCTAAATTTTATAACACACTACATAAAGTGAAACATTAAAGGACAAGTTCACCTTCATTAACATAAGGATTGAGAGAATTTAGCAATATTAGTAGAACACATCATTGAAAGTTTGAGGAAAATCAGACAATCCGTTCAAAAGTTATGAATTTTTGAAGTTTTTTGTGGATGAGAAGACTACTGCAGTGTATAATGTCACATGCGTACAACAATATAAGGAAAATATAAAGAAAATTTCACAAAATTTCATCTTTTGAAAAAAGTACACATTCCCTTGACTCGTAGCTGATGTATGTTATGGGTAATATTATTCCCATTGCCTTTAGAAAGAGGCAAGTCAAGTGCTCTTTTATTATGCGAAAAAAGTGAAAATATGTTGAATTTTCTTTACATTTTCTTTATACTGTTGTACTCATATGACATCACCATCCTTAGTAGTCTCCTTATCCAGTGGTTCCAACACAAAATTTTTAAAAATTCATAACTTTTGCATCGATTGTCCAATTTTCCTCAAACTTTCACTGATGTGTTCTACTAACATTGCTGCATTCTCTCAATCCTTATGTTTATGAAGGTGAACTTGTCCTTTAAATTTCATATAATGAATGTCATGTTAATAACAGAAAAATATACTGGAGTTGAAAAAACATGTTAGCATGCACCAATTCTCAAACATCTTCTACCAAGACTTTTACATATTGTTTTACTTGTAATTTATTGTCAGCCATATCAGTCTCTGCCAGGTTCATCCAAAGATTACAATGAAATAGAATGAATACTATTTTAACCTAAGATTAATTCCAGGTCAGCATAAGGCAAGTACGAGTATTCTGTGGTATTTTCTGTATTCTTTGAGAGTATGCATATCCATATGATATTCCATGTTAAGTTTGGAGAATTCACATAAAAAAAAATCCCAAACTCCTCTTCTATAAAATAATCATGGGCAAGATTTCAGTGACACGACTACATGTATGAATACTGGGATGAGACTAGAAATCTTTTACACACTCCTACTTCAGCTTTATCTGTGTCTTCTTAGTATACACAGTAGGCTTGAAAGAGCATGCATTCAGCTACACAACTGAGGAAGTATTTGTCAGCTATTTGGCAGGAATCACTTCCTCAAGACGATGACATCACACGCCCATTAAAGAAGGTCCACCGGATTCTGCGATGACAGGCCGTTGCTCTCAGCACAAAATTTCATAATGCACATGGCAAAAACAAATGATTCCATTCCTGAGCGGTCAGGCCCCAAAACCCAAAATAGTTGTCGTACAGAGGTTCGGATCAGCCGTAATTGTAAATTACGACGGGCCTCAGCTGTGCCAATCAGCGGAGAAATGTCTGACAGACACGGTCGTATCTAGCAACAGTTGCAGCCGCCATCCTGATTTACAGACGCCACGGTGGGAAGCGAGCGTGATCGACACACCCTCGCCTCACGCAAAGCGGCACGGACTGCCCTCATTTCTCTGTGACTCCGGAGCACGGATGCACAAGAGCAAATCTGACAAGCTGCATCGCATGCCTTCGATACAACATGGCGGCAGTAACTCACATTCGCCCACAAATTCCATGCTCGCATTCCTGTTTGGCACATTAAAAGTGGGAAGTAAATTTCAGCACACACATCTACTCTGACACTCATGTTCGTATTATAGCAGCAGCTATCAGCAGAGCCAATAAACTTTGCTAACAAGGTACCGGTACTCTGACATCCATACAAGAGTTCACCATTTAAACTTCATGCATAATATAACACAGAGGGTATAAAAAAGCATGATTTCTTCTGATTTATTGGGAAAATGCAGTGATTTATGACAATTTCATATCATAAACACTTGAGAATTATTAAGTGTAGCACTGTGATTGCAGTTCAAAATATTCTGCCATGCAAGATCTAATAAACAAATTCCAGTAGGACGTCATTTTAGTACCTTGCAATGTCAGAAATGTTTGCATTCAAAACAGAAGATAAGCTATTGAAAAGTTCATTTCCTGTTTAAAGAAGTTTATTAAAGATGATATCCTATTTGCATTGACCTTTGACAGTGCTGAAATGAAGCCATGCTGACCATCTCTGCATTGTATAGGTAGACTATGTACACCTAAAAATTGCAGTGTAGTATTTGGACCAATGGAGAAATACATGTATCTAACTTGATTTTGATATCAATACAATAATTTGTCTGATATTCATGGGAACTTTTTCCGCAAGCATTAATTTAACTGGTGGATGTAATGATATCATCATCTCACAAGACTCCCTTGGACCTGCACATTGTTTTATATTCAGACATGAAATCTTTCACATCAAATAATTGTGGTATATTTCAGTACAATATGTGTTCTTGATAATGTTTGTGGGGTATCCTTTTCATTTATTCATTTTTTTTTTTTTTTTTGGGGGGGGGTTAACATCAAATTTTTCAATTTTTCAGTGATGCAGTGTGTCAAAGTGTGAATAAAAACCCTACAGAAATTGATAAAACAGTCATCAGCATACAGCTTTCAAACTTTCCCATAATCATGAATAGAACAATATTGATGACTCCAAAAAGGTTTATGTTAATCTAATAATCTCTTTAGAATGGTTGCCATGGAGACACAATTTCATCTTTTGCTCCACCCATGATATAGGAAGATTTATTGATATGGACTTGAATAGACCACTGACTGCAAGCCCCATTCGACAAAATGAAGCATTCCTACATGCTTTATTTTTCATTCTTTATTCTAGTAGTTTTAGAAACAATTTTGAAGAGAATCATATGATTTAAAAGCTGAGCATTGTATCTTTCAGTTTGTTCTTAAATTAAACAAATCCTATTTGGTAACCAATATAAAATGCTAAGTATTTCTGGTTAAATAGATTACTGGTGCAGACGACACTTATTGTGCCAATAGTGACTGCAAACACCGTCGCATGATGAGACTGTACACATCTAATCATAGGAGAGGACACCATGGCATCCTTGAGAACACAAGACTTCATATACCATTGAACCTCATTCAGCACCCAGCATGCAATGTTCATTGCAATGTCATCACCATGCGAGAACACATACTTCAAAATTTGTAGCATCCTTCCTACATGACGTGAGACCAGACCGGCCTAAGATCCACCTCGGCAATAATTACGCACTTGCGCGATAAACATCATGATAACTATAATTCATCTATTTGTGTCTGTTTCCCTGAACTTCCCGTAAACGGATAGCATTTGGCATGCACACGTGTGCGCCCTTACTCACTTATTCTGATGTGGTGAATATTTTCGTAATATCTGTCAAATGTTGATAGCTGTTGCGTCTGTGCCTCGTCAATTTTCTCATCGTTGCACACAAAGTAGACAGACTCGGCTGGCCCTGCCTCACACTCCAGGTCCACAGATTTCCTCGTGATGAACTCATCTGATGGTGTCCGGTAGAACATTAGCTGAGTGGCTGGTGTTGTTGTAGCTACTGTTGTTACTGAAGGAATAGATAGACAAACAAAGAAAGAAAACCACATAAAAATTCTGCCCATTGTAAAAGAAAAAGCATGAATTTCAAAAATACTCGACGAGGCAAGATGATTATGAGAGGGCATTCACTCAGTAAATCTGGGACAAACATTACAGCTCTCTGTTCACAAAAAAAAAGTGAGTTGAAGCACAAAAATTATATTCACAACTTTGGAACACAAAATGGTATTTATGGTCGCCCCCCCCCCCCATGCTAAGGTAGTCAAATCAATGATAAACAAATTGAGAATGCTATTGACAGAAACAGATTCAGAACAATTCCTCTCACAGCCTTGTTGCAAAGAGCTGTCTCTGTTGTATTAGCTTTCAATAACTGCAACAAATGGCAGCAGTAAATCACTTTTTTTTCAGGATAGTATTCCTTCCTTATGGCTGCTGCTATTGAAGATAAATGAATTACTACTCTTTCAATATAAATGACCATCATCTAAAGCCATGCTAGGTAAAAAGAGAAACAACATTTTCAAAGTTTTTCTTCATGCAATGATAAACCCTAAAATAAACTGAACTAAAATTTAACACCATCTCTCCTGACCACAACCTGGTTGACGAGGTGAGATATAAAGAAAATCATTACTCCCTTGAATAATGATGATGATTATAATAATAATAATAACAATAATAATAATAATAATGTTAGTAGTAGTAGTAGTAGTAGTAGTAATAATAATAATAATAATAGTAATAATAATAATAATAATAATAATAATAATAATAATAATAATAATAATAATAATAATGACAAAAATAATAACAATATTGGATATGGATTGGATTTGAAGGGCTGTACTATTAGCTGTTTATGTGTACACAGCATGTGTTGAATCTTACAGGCTTTCATGCACTGAGGGTATCAGTAATGATAGATACGGTGCATTATAAATGTACTTTATTATCATTATTATTAATTTACATTTATAAAGTGCATAATAATTATAATAAATTTTCTATGTGCTTGACATAACATATACAATCACAATGATCATTATCATATAATCATAATGACCCACAACTACTTTCTCAGTTCACTCCAGCATTGGTTTTTTTCTTGTCATTACAATTGTCCTCCCCAACCTCTCCTACCCCCAATGATCAAGAGGGTAATATATTATGTGTTCACTACAATTTGCATTTGCTGCTATTTTCATCTCAAGCTTGTGTGAAAACATATGCAAGAGCAAACATCATCCAGAGCATGCAGAGAGAGATGCTAAGTTGCACTAAAGAGGTGGAGACATGCATGAGGCGCAATGGCCTTGATTACAGCTTTTTTTTTTCTTTCTTTAACTACCATGGCTGGAGACATCTTACTTTCATATCCGCAACAGTCGGCCATGTCTTTTGGAATACATTACCGCCACCTCCACAAATTTGTCGGTATTTGTTTAGGAAAGGCACTATCAATCACCCCCACAACTTATCAGCTGAATGCTGCTGCTACGCAAATGCAAGAGAACCTTACATTGAGGGTGAGGGATACTCAAGACACAAGCTGTCTGTGTCAGTCAAAAAAAAAAAAAAAGAAGAAGAACTGTTCATGGAAGCTTTGATAGCATCTCTTGTACCCGAGTTGTCTTCCAATAAAACAGCAACAAATCAAATTCAGGTTTGTTTGAGCTCTCAAAATGTCACTGCTACCAAGTCAGACAGCGATTAGTATCTTCAAACAAAAACAAGCTGATTTATAACCACTCCCCAGCGGCCTTTGCCTGCAACTTCAACAAGCATCTGAGCCCCGCATCACATCCATGATCATGACTTTGCCCCGGACTGACCCACCCATATTCCTTCACCCCTTGCTGGTGGCTGTTCCTTGTTGTCGTTTGACCCCTGACCTGCCCTGCTCAAACTCTCATGCGGATTTACTGTCGGGGGTGATCTTCGTCTCAGAAAATCGGAGACTCCGCTGAGGGCTTATCCGAGACTCGCTTTCATCCTTACCGCCCCCGTTATCAAATGTCTTGACAGTCAAGCCCAGTCTGTCAGAGCCATAACCTTCGCCCAAGCTTAGATGACTCTTAATAATTAAGCAAAGGGGGCTTGCTTTCTCCCTCCCTAATGAAGTTACCAAACTGGGTTGACATAATGCACCGGCCATCCAGCCCCAAATATAGGCACAATATTCATTTTTGATGTCTAAAACACAACCTCTCCATCTTCTCTCCCTCTACATATTTTTTCTTTGTCATTTTCTTTCATTCTTCACTTTTACAAACCAGATCAAACAAAAACAACACACAGAGACAAATTTTTCTCCCCCTTTGTCGGTCATTCTCCACTCATCCCATTGGCTCATTTTCTCCCCTGATTTTGCAATCTTCTCTCCATCGCATCCCAACTGGAAGACTCAGCCAGTCCAGGCCAGCCAGCTCCGTATCACAGCACAAAGTCGGCCCTGTCCCCATCTAACAGAAATCATGGTACTCCTATAAAAATTTGGCGCATGCACAAAGCAGAGTGCATCTACCAGAATTAGATGGAGGGGGGGGGGGGGGAGGGGAGGAGAGGGGGAATGAGATGGAGAAGGGGTACGGAGGGACGTTGGGATGCCAAGATACTCTGGCTCATCTGTAATAGTTGTCTTATGAAGGGAGGGAGGAAGGGGGACAGCTGAGGATAGAATCTGACTTGATTGCTTACTCATGGTAGTTCTGACACAAGGAATGCTGCAGTCCTCTCCCCCATCTCTCTCCCTCTCTCAAATGATCCAATCCTCCCAAACAAAACTTGCAATCACATCAGATGGCAGGGTCCTAGGCCTATTTTATCTGCAATAAAATGCTGTAGCATCTTTGAAAATGTTTAAATTCATTAGTATAGCCATATGATGACACACCGCTGTCTTGAAAACCTTACACATGTACATACTCACCCACATGCATGCACATGTATAGGCCTACATAGAAAATTGTCCATAGCAACATTTGAAGAAAAACTTTGCCCCAAAAAATAAACATACATTCAATCAAAGCGATGACCTGCAAACTTTTAAGGAAGATGGGGGGGGGGGGGAAATGATACACACAAATTATATGCATAAACAAGAAGATGGCATAAGCTGTGGTATTCTATGGACTGGCCTTCATTATGTCCTTATTTTATGAGATGATGGGTGCATCACTAAGACTTGTATTACCACAATTAGGAAAAAAACATAATTCTTGGACTAACATACCAGCGATGCTACTCTCTTAACCACCTACATACTTTTGCCTGTGTTATCATAAAAGCAACTGGATATGTGTATTTTGAATCTGTTATGAAAATGCATCAACTGGTGACGATAGTGCCATAGATACATTTCCCATGTCACACAAGGACCATATGACTGGCATCAGATTTCTGGCTGGTTGTGTAATCAGACAACAAAGGGAACCCCCAAAACCAAACTTTTTTGTCCAAAACCAGGATTTTTTTTAATACTCTAAATTAGAGTAATTTGGAAAAGAGCAAAGATCATGGGCAAGCACGCGCAGCAGACCTTCAAATACAAAAAATTCATTCACATTCTTCCACGCGACTGCAGAAACACATGCTTAAAAAAAGTACAGTGCTATGAACTAAGTGACTGTAAGCGACCTTTGACACCCCACCCTGGTTGCATCTAAAGCTCTGTCATAGGCCAGAAACTGCGCTTGGTGGATAGCATCTGAGTGATTCCAAAGCTGCTACTTCGCTAGCGATGGCTGCTCGCGGGACGAGACAAATGAAGTGTTATATCACCACTAGTGGTGACAGTAACAGGAACTGACAGCTAGAATGCTATGTGGGACTAATGCTGGCCACACATTGGCATTTTTTGCAAACCTTAATAGATCTTGCAGGAAAGGCCAGTTTTGATCAACACAGGCTCGACTGAGTATGTTACCTGGGGATCAATCACGTAGAATCATCCAGCTTGAAGGGGTATATCGAAATTATACTGCCTGGCTTCAAACTATACATCTATCAAAAATACATAAGTTTTAATGCAAATGTTGTGATGTCTTAGCAAGCTAGGGCACATAATTTATCATGTTTCCTTCTCCCAAAAAACATAAAGAAAGAAACAGTCAATATCATGATTACCATGAAAATCATGAAGTGAATTTACCTCTAATCTCAGTCAATGTTTATGAATTCTGCCATATATCCTGCCGTCTCTCTCTCTCTATCCCCCCCCCCCCCCTCTCTCTTTCTCCCTCTCTGACACTGACAAAGATGGGGAAAAACTTGAAACTATAGGTATCTAAACCTGATGAGGTATACCATAATCTCTGTCTTTCTTTTTGTGAGTCTCATTGTATAGCATCATTCATCCTAGGACAAGATTAAAGAAGATATCAAACACCAGGATAACATCCTTCATGGTCTACCCTAGTTCTGCCAAGCTTTCAGTCATAGCAAAGTTCTCATAATCTCACTTTATACATCACCATACAGACAGGATCTGTTTGATAGGGTTGATGACACTCATTCATTCCGTCATTTGTTCATTCATTCATTCATTCATTAATATTTATTCATTCATTCATTCATATTCATTCATTCATCCATCCATTCATTCATTCTTCCCACTTCCAACAGAAACAAACTTTTACATAAACTGAGTGCATCAACATTACAATGTACATTACACAAAATTTATCATAATAATATTCACCACCCAAGAAAGAAGACCTCAACTGGTAGATGTTCCTTTTGTGACAAAGAAAAAAACCTCCTGATGATTTTCATAGATTATTGACTTGTGACACAGATGTAAGCATTTACAATGTATAACACAAAATTACCAGATCATTGCACAATGTATAATTTTTTTTAGTAATAAACATTCGTATGATGAGTCTTAGATAGAACGAGACATGAAAACTCGTCACATTGAGGACGAGTTAGGTGATACGCTTGTGGTCATCAGATGACGGTCATCTGTGATCGACAAAGAAAAGAATGTGATATAGGCACCTTGAAGTTATATTGAGCGTGCATGCGAAACCGTTTCTGTAACCACTCGGCCACGGGACATCCCCGGAAATGGTAAGACAAAAAAAAAAAAAACAACAATGTATAGATATAACAGGGGGAAAGTCAATGCCCACTCAACTAACGTGGCCTGGTGAACATCTATTGCATTGCTAGACGGAGAAGCGGCCCTGTAACGACTGAGGTCACTATGCCATTTCTGGCAACTTGGGAAAAATACGTCCCGCAGACATAAAACCTATAATCGGCTGGTTTTGATACCTTGCCTTTAATCACAATTTTCAGTGTAATGACGTCATCAAATTACAAAACAATGACATCGTCTTGAAAGACAATTGTTCAAAGTACAACACCTCAGTCGTCGTCAGTACATACTATGATCGGTTTGACAAAGTCAACCTGCAAAGTGTTGCTGCAGTCGAAGCAATGTGGTCTCCAACACACAAAAAAGAGGGATATGGCGTGTGTGTGTGTCTGTGTGTGTATATAGGTGCGTTTATATACGAACGTGATTTCTACATGAACGAATATGTAATACAAAATTGAAGAAAAAAAAGTAAAATAAAAAAAAATGTTTCGTGATCTTGTGGGGTTCGAACCCGCAATCTCACGTCTCTGAGACGGCGCCTTTAACCACTCGGCCATACGTCTCGACGAGAAAATATGGGGAACGTAAACTTATGTATGTGAAAGATACATGGGGAATCGTTTTGTCCACATTCCATTTTCATTTTCAGTTTTAAACTGCAAAATTGTCAATCTGATGAGGAGATTTCAAAGAATAAAATGCATGATTACTGCAGCTTATTGTCTCAGCTACAACATATTAAAGTTTCAGAGGAAATGAAGCAAAATCAGCTGAGATAAAGGTGCTTAAACGTTGTTAAGTCAATTGATGCTTTAAAAAAAAATCACCTCCCATAGACAATACACGTAAACTTGTCCGATTTTGCGTCTTTACCTTTAATCACAATTTAAGGTATGATGACGTCATCAAATATCAAAAGCATGACATGGACTTAAAAGGCAAATGTTCAAAGTACAACATATCTGAATTTGGGATAATATTGAGCTTAAACAACAGAGATACGAGCAAATGAATGTCAGAAACAGTACCTTAAAAAAATTAATTCCACTTTTTTGATTTCAGATGACGATATGATGACGTCATATTGTAATTATGGAAATAATGATACTTGAAACGTTATTTTCAATTCATATGCTTTTGTAATATGCAATAAAAACATAGGGTCACCTGACGTTTTAAAGAGCTATGGCGAAATAAACAAAGACATGTTTTTTCACTATATTTGCATATAGATGCGCACGCGAAATTTCAACTTTGACGACAGTGCATTGCTTTGTTATTTGTCAAAATCGATCAGAAATCAATGGATATTGTTACTCAAAGTATCAGGAATCCAGATCAGTCAAAAAATGTGCATTTTCATGTTACTGACGCGCTGTGCGCGCGAAAATGCGCGGACGGACGCGCACGCGCAAAATTGTTTGAAACGCTTAAGATTGTCTGAAACTTCGAGATTTCCCATTGGAAAGTTGTTTTGAGCCTTTTAAATGTTTGACGCGCGCTTACGCGTCCTAGATGACGTCCTAGGTAATTAGCATCAGAGAAAGAAAGATAGAGCGTGACCTGAACTTTATGTCCACAAAAACTGATACAGAAAGGACCTTTAGTTATGAAGTTATGATCGATCATGTAACATGGTCCGAAAATCACAAAATGGCGCCTAGATGACGTCATAGATACGTTACTGTCATGAAAACCTTATTGTGGCTAGATATTGTCATGAGACATGTTGACTGAAAATGTCATGTTACTCCGTAATGTCATTCTTGAGATATTGACGACACAAAATAGGCCAGAAAGAAAGAAGAATAAGAAAAAAGACAGATTTTGACAATCACAATAGGTGATACGCTGATAGCGTATCACCTAATAAGATTAAATAAATGCACATACGTATACAGACTAGCACACCCAGCAACCCACACATATTCTATGAAATGAGATATTTCTCGATCTCATCCTGGCCTTTTCCTTCTCTGCTGCAAGGCATGTCAGGCTGGATGGAAGTGTTCCCTCTCTAGCCTACAGCATAAGAATGAAGAGTATTGAATGACATCTTTTATTTGTGGGGGGGGGGGGGGGGGAGGTGGTGGAGGGGCAGAAGAGACAGAGAGAACAGTAGCGCCTTAAAAACTTTGGCCAGAGCGCCTACATGATCCCTTGCAGAACAACGACCTCTTCAATTTCATAAACAAATGGTAATAGTGTGCAGCGATTTGTCACGTAATAGCCAGTGGGATCATATTGGGAGTGTAATATACACAGGGCATTGTTACACAGGGGGTGAGTCACCCCCCCCCCCCCATCTAGGGGACGGGTAAGTTACACCAAATAATGTTTAAATGCCCGATTCAATGAACCATTCGATCTGAGAAATAATGTTGACTGATAGGGAGACCCCCGCTGAAGTGTTGGAAGGCTTAAACATGAAACCCAAACCTGGGTGATATTGCAGGCCATTTGTTCTCAGTGTTGGCTCGGGCGCTTCAGGTTTCCTAGCTGAAGCCAAGGGGAAAGCGTCGGGGCGGGGAGAAGCTATCTGGATGGTTGAAAACCTGCACCAATATTAACACTGCCAATGCCATGATTAAATGCAATATAAGCAAAAAGGGGCACAATAGTCATTGATTGGGAGTCTCTTCATCCATGCTAGACTAGTGTGAGATGACCCGTATCATATCACCAGGCTTTATCACTGTACACACCGTCCGATGCGGGAGGCATCGCTCACACCAGGGGGTCACAGGCAGAGCAAGGGACACCAACATCGCTCTCCTACCACTCACACATCAATATCAATAATTTATATTCACCACGATGACTTGGCTTTGTCCATTCCATTTCATCATGCACAGCTGTCTTCCAAAATGGAGCTTATGTGAGATTATCTTAATGTAAAACAAGTTTTGTTTTTGTTTTGTTTTTTGTCAGTAATGCAGCATCTATAATCGCCTTGTTTGCAAAAGCAGGGGAAAAAATCATTAGTGCTAAATCAGCACAACTGTGGCCTAATTTGTATCAAAGATATACGTTTTATATATATGTTTGACCTGAAAGCAAAGGAAGAAGTTTGGTAAAGAGTTGTATGCATGACAAAGCTCCCGCAGGAAAAGGAAACAGAATAGTCGTCGTGAATTATTTCATCTGCTCTTCGGAGTGCAGCAGTGGGTGTGCATGAATCATAAAACTGCACTGTTATTGCGCGGCATTAATCCGCCCAAATTTGGGAACCCAAATGAAAAGGCATTTGTGTCTTAATTGATGAATCATGTTTCGGGAAGAAAATCATTCCGATGGTGCCTGCGTTTTAGCGACAATAATCCTGGGGCATATAGGGAGGCACCAGTTCTGCCAAATGGGCTAATGGCTGTGGTAGTAACCAATGTCCGATAGACATGGATGATAGCAGAGAGAGAAAAAAAAAACCTGGCGGAGGAAACATTTACGTTTGATGGGTGCATCAACGGGCAAACCGGTATGATTGGGCGGTCATTTGCCGACATTAAAGCAGAGTTTCTCGCTCATAAACTCTCATTACTGGTCCTCGCGAAGGCCGAAAATGAAACCGCCACAAAAGAGGTATCCTACAACGACCTGGGCAGCCTTGATGCAGGAGGGTGGTGGGTTGTTATCCAAGGCAGATGAATTGTCTTGCTATGAAAATTGAAGATCTCTGTAAAAGTCTCACCTGCATGCACTCGGAGATCAGATCACTCATTCTGTGAGTGGCAGAAGGGTTTAAGTGTGAACTCTCATCAAAAACAGGGCTCAGACTTGCTACCCTAATGATATCCTTACGTTATGCCGCTTGAGGTGACAGTTCAATGTCATCGTGCTCCTGGGGGGCATTTCTAAACATTATCTTTTTAAAGTTTAGTGTCTTCATGCAAATACCTTTTTATGTCTCATGTTAGTGGATTAAAGAAAAGAAGGAGGTCTCCCTATTATTGAGCACTTGACTTGGTTAAAACCAGCTTGGATGTCCATTCCACAAAGATGTTTACAATCATTCAAGTAGCAATGACTGCAATTAATGCAGCAACAAGTTTAATGTATCACTAATACTGATATGGTTGTTTCATTTTTGTCATGGCATCTGCAATTACTGCAGCTAACAATCCACTGAGAACCTCAGACTGGAATGGGCAGACAAAAGAGAGTGAACCAATGTGGGTTTGAGCTGAAAGATGTGGTGAAAATAAGAGACATGATGCAGAGCTTGATGAGACTATCATGAGCTTTGAAGTCAGGGAATTCATACCTTCAGCACCACAACAAAGCTATGCGCTAGTGTATTACACCACACAGGTCTATATATTATCTTTCTGTGCTACATTTGGCGTTACACATGACTGCATCAGTGCCGTTCTGATTCTAAAGGGATACACTAATTGAAATCTACTACCATCCCATTATGTAAAAACAGGGTACATTGCTTTGCTTTTTTTTTTAATAGCAAGCAACAAACAGGCTCTTGCCTACATTCTAGTTACTGGTAGCTAATATCGCAAAGTGCAGTGACCCAATTACGGGCATGTACATCACAAACCCGTTCTATTATCGGCATATTATGGGTCCGTTGCATGCTTTCATTAATGTTTGGACGCCGCAGGTTAATGACGTGGTAGAAACCTAGAGAGGGCAGCACACACCAAAGAGGTTTCAAACCAACCAGTGGAAAAGCCTTAATGATTGATATCATCGCCTTCATCAACTTCTTTGATGTTGAGAGACCTTATTTCTAAAAAGCCCTGGCACAGTTCTATTTAGTAACAAAACTACTGACTGGACAATGACACTCGTTTCAAATAACCATTACAACAGTAAAAACTGTCAAAATACCATTCTCCTCAACTTCTATTTTGTTTACTGAGAGACATGTATATTAGAAAATATGAAAGTTGATATGAGCACATGTACATAATTAGGATTAGTGTTTTCATCAGGATAACATCATATCATAATATATATACATGTTGCCTGATGCTCCTTTCATTTCCAAAGAAACAAAATGCGAAAGCTTTATCTTATATTACCAGTAATTGTTTCATTGATACAAAACCATATATACACAATTTTTCAAAAACATTGACAAAACAAGAGAGAAGGTATAAATTTCTGTGCACATACAGCAAATGATGATCAATGATCTGCCAAGCATGGCTTTTATCATCTCCAAAATATGAATACACAATTCCATCTATTTCAAGGACAAAACTTTGCCAAAATCAGCCACATAATATTCCAATCCAACAGTCACTACCCATCTTAAGTTGACCCCCCCCAAAAAAGTGAAATCCAGTTGTGCTAACATCGTGCTCCATTTTGATGTGAATGGCAATCAATGCTACTCGCTTCGATGCATTTCCACCTCAAGAACAGAGCATCCGGTGCACATAACTGCATGCCGTCTTTGGGGAAATTATCTGCATTATCATCATCAGTTAGCTTGTTCGACTTGTCTTTCTTACCCCCATCAGAAACACCGCAATCACTTTGATTGTTTCACTGTTGTCACGATCTTCAAGCGCACTTCAAAAACTTTCAAGATATTTCTTGCTCATCTTTGACATCACACTCCAGAAATCTATTGCTGGCAAATTATGACTATTTTTTTTTTTTTTTACATTCAAAGCATGTAATTGAGCTGCAAACAGTCATATCTTCCGTCACAGCTGAATCTGTGCCACGGACAAGAGACATCACCGTGGACTACAGCCAATGTCTTTTTGGTGATCAAACTTTGTAACATCTGTGAGAGCACATGGAGTGACATGAGACTACACACTTTAAAGGGACTGTACATTACTGGTTGAGGTGGGGATTCATGTTTTGAACATTTCTAAGTGAGATAATGAGAAACCTCTTATGAAATATGAAAGAGCATGTAATTTCAAGAAGGATTCAACGTTTATTTGATGAAAATTTGTTTTCAAATGGCTGAGATATCAAAAAAAGTGATTATAATAAAAGACAACAGGCCACACCTTTTATTAGGATCTCTTTGTTTCACCTTGTTTTGGGATATCTCAGCCATTTCAAAACCGATTTTCATCAAATAAACTTTTGATACCCCTTAAAATTGCATGCTCTTTGACATCTTATAGAGTGGTCTCTGGATATCTCGCAAAACGTTAAAAGCTAAATCCTCACCTCGACCAGAACTGTACACACCCTTTAAGAAACAGAAAGCCCCATTGCCTTTAAGAAGATGCACAAAGATGCAGATTCCTATCCAATTCTAGCATTGCGTTGGAAGGGTTTAACTCCCTTCCTTCTTAATTCTTACAATCTCATGGAATTTACAGCGAACCCACTGCATTCCAGTGGACATTGGATTAATTGCAACTCACAGACCATCAATGACATCACGCAGTGTCTCTTTCAGAAAGAAATATTATGAGCTTATATAAATCATATATCCAGTGCAAAAAGGAAAAGGCCTGCATGAGAAAGCTCTCACTCAGTATAGCATGCATCTACTTCTCTCATTACACTTGCACAACATTTTAGCTTTCCCTCTAGTTACAAACAAATGAAATTGTCAACACTGTGTTTTCTCTTTTTTCCATCCGCCCTTGCAAGGGATGAGGGTTCTCCGACTTTATGCCCCACTGTCTTTCAAAGTCAACACAACCTCACAAGTTTGCCGGAGATCTCGGCTGGTAAGATCTGGTCAGGATTTATGCTGTCATAGCATCAGGAGTGGGCTTTAATAAGTGACGAGAGTTCGAAAACATGTTTGCAAATATTCAAGAGTATGGCGATCCTGAGTCGCGTTAATATCGAGATGCAAGACTCCGATCCTCCAACTTCGCGGGGCGACCTCAAAACTCCGTTCGCAGGAATCGGGGGGAAAAGTGTGCCACAGCGGGATAGCGGCAGAATTAGGAGGCAGACTCTGGAAAAGATATTACTAACTGTTTTGATGAATCCCAGGGCGCTCTCTTCCGTCATTTCGTTCTGACTTCCTTGATTAGCTTCGGCACTTACATCTCACAATCTATTCTCACTCCGATCACTGTCTCTTCGACCCCCCCCCCCCCCAATGGCTCTTCTTCCCTTTTCTCCTTACTATTCATTCCTTTCCTCATTAATATTATCTCTTCCTTCCTTTTCTATTCATGTGCTTCCATTTTCTTTTTTTAATCTGGTGTGTCACTGATAACAAAATTTTTATCTTTGAAAGATGATACTCTCATACATCATCCATCACAAGTGGTAATCAAAACCACACACTGAGGTGTTAATCATGGTACTTCTGCTGATTATCACACTTTTACCACCAACTAAAGCCTGACTTTGTTTATTCTCACACCCTGCTGACCCTTTTCGACACAAGATATACACACGAATAACACTGTCCATTCCTCTTTTCTGAATGAAATCAAATGCTTCCTCTTTCTAGTCGCCTGTTTAAAGTTGCGGTATTTTAACAGGTTCACCAAGTTCCCAACTGATGGGTAGCTGCTTGACAGTGTCAATGGCACCGATTTTTGACAGGAACCAGTTCTCTCTGATGTCTGACAAGGAAACAAATATTCGATCTGACATTGCGCAGATGCCCAATACATATTTTTTTCTGGTGTGTGTGTGTGTGTGTGTTGTTTTTTTTTCTAACCATCCCTATTGGGCTTTATGGGGTGGGGTAGTGTTGTTAGAGGTGGCGGAATGAATAGGAAAAGGGTGGTAAGCCACAATCTCTGTGTTTTCTTTGAAATGATAACTAGAAGACAAATAGCCTTCCATAATGGCTTCCTGATAGATGCACCCTTTCGTTTTATGTGAGTAAACTATGAGAGAAAGAGAAAAAAAAAAGAGAAGGGAGCCAGGGAGAGAAAACGAGGGATGGGGAAAGAAAGGGGAGAGAGGGAGAGGGAAAGGGGGGGGGGGGGTGAGAGAAAAAGACGATGTCTGCTCAGTATCATCCAGCAACCCAACCATTCCTGGTTTGGATGGCTGTAACCAAGGAGCAGACTTCCGCTGGTGGTGGCAATTTACACTGTGTGCTGCCCATGCCTCATAAGGGGGCAATTTTTGGTCTCCCTATACTTTCTTTCTACAAACCAAACATAAATCAGGGTGGTTTGAGGAATAATTTTTGACAGTATCTTCCTCTCATATTGCAACCCTCTAACTGCATACATACTGGATGAAGTCGCCGACCTTCCCAAATCCGCAAGATCACAAATTTTCTTTTCCCGCTGAGTCTTATCATTTCCTTGCCTTGCATCATCAAACATTTCTCGTACATTAGTATCGCACCCATCCTTCCTCATCCTCTGGCCCTTTTCATTGGCCGGCAGGCTCCATTTGTGCTGCTGCAAGTTTGGATGTGTGTAATGACCCAAAACATTATGGATGGGTCTAAGGCCATCTTCACCTTGGCCATGCTACCCAATGTGCTACCACCGCAGAGCTAATGTGATCTGCATAATTTCGCAGTTAGCATGAATAACTAAGCCGGTGAGTAATGGATGAAACATTAACGAGAATCTGTTGCTCCACACTGCCAAGTCTGCACGCACACTCTCACAATGTTCTTTCTATTTTTGTTGTTGTTGATGAAACCAGATGTTTCTGCTCTGGATACAAATTGTTAACTTGATGAGGCTTGCACAAAGACTATTAAAGCTCATAATTCTAGTCCCATGGAGCAGCTAAATTGCTAGTTTTGGTTGTCTGATTGTTTTTGGGCGAATAGCAAAGATGGTCCTTCCTCATTTTTTATATTTCCCCTCCACCCAGCTGCTGGATGGTGCCAATCTCCCATGGCTTTTCCTTCCTTTGTTACCCCCCATCCTCGCCTTTCTTTTCTTCGTTTTCCCCCTTTTTATTTTTATCTCAGCTCCCCGTCAGTGTGGGAAAGTGGAATTGCATCTGGCTGGCTCTCGTCTGCGGCCCCGTCCATCCCATTGTTGTCCAGCTGACGCACCCCATTCAATGAAGTGTCCTGCTCATCTTTGCTCATCCCCGCCGATCATGCTCCTGCCCTCCACGCCTGTCTCGCTTTTTGTTAAACACAATTTCCGTGTCTTCCTCCTCCTTTTTCTCTCCGACCAATCTGTCATCTATATCTCTTTCCCCATCCCCATCCCACATCTTCCTCCTCCGCTCTCTTATCTGTTTTTCCATCTCCCATCTATATCAATTTGAATTTGAAAGCTTTCTTTCTTTTAGATGATTTCATTGTGGATGAAGTCTTTTGTGAAATTTGTTGCTATTTATTTTTGTTTTGTTTTGTTTTGGGCCATCACCTTGCATTCTGTATCCCATTACTCCTGGAACAAGCATATCATTTGGATTGATGTTGTCTTTGTTCTCAAACCAGTTACGGGCTAAAGGGGGAAAAA
This sequence comes from Diadema setosum, assembly GCF_964275005.1. Classification (NCBI taxonomy): domain Eukaryota; kingdom Metazoa; phylum Echinodermata; class Echinoidea; order Diadematoida; family Diadematidae; genus Diadema; species Diadema setosum. The sequence goes on along the minus strand of NC_092689.1, from coordinate 4,131,695 downwards.
ATCTAGTTGAGCTGGGTGCCACATCTTGGTTACCATAAGAACTATTTGCTTTGGAAATGAGAATTCACAATGCTGCAATAACACACACACACACACACACACACTGATTTCACAACTGCGACTGAAGTGGTTCAATGTCATTTGGAATATTCTCACAAAAGGTAAGCTCTGCATTCTCAAGCATCTTACAAAATTGGGGTAGGGAACATGAATTTTTGGAAAAGGATGAACAGATTGTTCTCATTTTTACATTTCATTGCACTCTGTCTGCCCATCAGTCTTTGTTGTTGTTGTTGTCGTTGAAGCTACTGTAGTACTGACTTATCCATAAAACTGCCTCTTGAAATCGCTTCAGAAACATTTCCAAAACATAACAATCAGCACCGCTGTAAGAATCACCTTGCAACAGAAAGAGAAGGAAATCCATTTACAAAAAAGCTGTGCAGAAGTGATGGTGATGAATAGAATAAACTAGATTTGAGTATGAGTACAAAGATGAGAATTTAATCTGGATCTGCTCTGCATGTGGTTAATCAAAATCCAAAGATGTTCCCCTACATCTCAACTCATAAATTTGGTAGTACCACCATTTACACCATAATGGAGCTTTTAAACCAAATTTCAAGCCCATAAAGGTGTTTGGCGAAAAAAGTGAAGATGGAATGAGGAGAATAAAAGATAAGGTCTTGCAAAGGCAGCTCCATGTTCGTAGAAAGAGTACGGACAATTAAGAAATGAGTGTTTTAATGTAGAATCTCTTTTAGACAGTCCTCCTAAAAGGGGCCGTTATTAGCCAAACTAGTGGAGCTATGGATTGAGGATACCTGTCAACATCCCACCTTCTCATTTCATGATGAAGACTTCATTCAACAGACAAATATATGACTTTCAGTTTCATGCCCTTGACCAATGCAAATCAATACCTTACTTCAAGCTCCAGGGAAGAATGGGTTTAATTGTGCATATAGCATGTTCCACCTTTTGAAAATAAAAAATAAAAAAAATCCACTGGCAGAATCTGAATGCTTGCCGCGCGGAGCAAAACACAATGACTCTGCACTTTTCCTTGATATGTAGCTGGGTCTTCTTCGACTTAGGGTCTATCAAAAACTATTTGAGAAGAGGGAGCCATGTTTCATCTACCTGCTCTCTTTTCACGACAGTCAGCGAGGACACCTGAGGTGCAGACATGCCACAAGGGGCTGAAGGATGCTGCTTTGGGCCAACTTGAGTTTGTTCGGCAATGGAACCAGGAATTACAAAAATCAATATTTCTGAGTGATGGAATTATCCCGTAATATGTGCTGAAATGAAGAGATTCTTAATACTCTCGAGAATGGATTACAGAGACGTAATCTTTTTTCTCTCTCTCCTTTTTCTCTCCATCTCTCCTTTTCTCCTGCATCACTTTGGATATCGACTGCATGGATGAGGAAAACATACAATGCTGGAAACCCAATCTGCAGGGTGGAAGACACCGCTAATGGAAGAAATATGACACCCCCATGCATGACACCGACACAGGAGGATCCCAAAACAGCAGAGGGGGAAAGATGGCTCAAAATGCCACTTTGAAATTGTTAATATGTTACAAAAAAACCGACAAATATATCGGCTGGAAACGCCATCACTGATCGCAGTAATCTCCGAGATGGAGGGCTGGAGGTGAACGCAGGAAAGACGCCCGATCCATTAGAGTTGCAGGGGAGAAAAATCCACAAAACCCGATTTTTCACGCTTAAAACGCTTGTTCGATAATTACAGCAGCCTGCTCCTTGTCCATGGGGTATTAAAGTCAAACACGGGCAACAATGGAAAAATTCACAGAAGGTATTACCTGACACAGAAACACAAAGGCGAGTGGTGTTTGTCCGATGACTAATTTTTCAGACCTGAGAACTTGGGACTTGATCTTTTTTTCTTCTTCTTCTTCTCCTCATTTCATCTCCTCATAAGTATTGATACTTTTTGAGAGGGCCAAAGCAAACACAGAGGAGTTTCATTGTAAGGAGCAGCTTTAGTGTGTTTTTCATGACGCCCATACGCGAGCACGCACGGCCAAACACGAGGTGCAAGAGATTTCAGCAGAGGGTAGAGGGGAAAAAAGAGAGAAAGAAGGAAAATATCTCTGATTTAATTTCTTGTGTCAGCACTGCGCCTGCTCCCCGTACGACTAATGTGACGGGAGTGCATTATGCCAGAAGCAGCCGTGTGAAACGGTGACTAACGAGTGCTGTGGGTTTTTCGCGAAATATGACGCTATCGCAAAAATCATGCCTCGCTTTATTACATATTGCACAGAATAATCAACTCCATATTAGTTAGCGAACAGCAAGTAGGACATTTGCACTGCAGGTAAATCATCGTCCCTGGCAACCAGGTAGCAACCGGCATCTCCTTAATTGAAACTGATGCACTTACCCCGTCCTGAGAACAATGCCGGGACTTACGATGTGGGCAATCACCGAATTAAAACAGCTGAATCAGAGGGGGCATGCTTCATAGATTCAATGGCTTCTGCCAAAAGATGCACTGTAGGAAACAAGAGGTTAATCTACTAGATTGGCGCCATATCCCCCCATTCCCTTTCTCATCTCATACAGCTATCCAGCAATCCTCCACTTAGACCCTCGGTTATGAAAAAAAAAAAGAATGCTGCCATAAATAATAGATGAATTCAATTTGGTTCCTTCCAAATTTCATACTGTCCCAATCTAAATTTGTGACTCATCACAAAAAACAATACGACGCGTATCTGTGTAATTTCATTTGACGAAGACAAACTTCTTTTGCGATTAGTCGATATCTAGAAATGAACACATGCCACTCATGGTCTACCAGCAATGAGCTTGGCTTTATCAAATTATTGTCTTACTTTTCCCAACGAACGAATCCTCGTGTGATGCAAACATTTTATATTAAGCATACTCCTGGAATGTGCCTGTCATTACAATATAATACTAACATTCCATAATGATGGCTTGATGTGATCAGATTTTTTTCTTGTGTACTGATAGCAAGAAATGTTCAGCGTGCATATATTTTGTCATTAAATCATCTGCACAAAAATGACTTATCCAAAGATTACTTGCTTATGTTGAATTGACAAATCTAGTCCCATAAGCTTAAATGTCTGATAAAAGACTGATTACATGAAGACCTGAAATGATTTTTCATGGAATGTGGCAGCGGCACATTCAATGAATCTCTGGCTGCTTGCATTGAAAACAGAAATTTGTCAATACTCACATCACAGCGGTTGGACAGACAGCACGTTTCACTGCGAGGAAACAAAACTGTTTGTGTGCATGACTGGGAAAGTTTCTCACAATAACAAGCAAAATATGGTCATTTCAATATATTTGCAATAGACCGCCAAGTATTATCATGTGTGAAAATGCGGTTGGTGTCGCCGGTTGAAATATTGAATACTGCAAACACGCAGACTGTAGACTATACAATAACCAACCGAAATTGGTTCCGAGATCAGCTTAAGACAACTGCTTTCACTCAAAACATGTTACAATTTCAATGATGGGCCTTACATCTCGGAGAACCTCAGGGAGAGTTTGGGGGAGATATGGGCAGCGATATCTAAACATAATTGACAGCATGAAAGGTGGCTTTGTTCTTTTTTCCCTTTTTTTGTCCCCCCCCCCCACACCCGTGATGAAGAGGTGGATGATCTTGAACCACCCTCACTGTGTCGCAGTAATCGGAGCACTACGGACGTCTGCTGGGAATAGGCTTCAAACAGAGGAAAGTGACAACTTACAGCTTGTTTACAGAGACTGACTCATGTATGGACACACACACACACACACACACACATACACACAGGGGATGGGGAGGATGGGGAGTTGGTAGAGAGGAGTTCCCCAGGAAGAGGAGGAGGAGGAGGATGAGACGAGATGGGTGGTAGAAGAAGGAGACATGTGGTGGTGGTGGTGGTGGTAGCAAGCAAAGAGATTTGATTGTCTCTCCTATAAGAGAAGAGATGGAGAATTGAGATACCAAAAGGGGGGGGGGGGGGAGAAATATACACACGGAAAGGAGGTGTTGAAAATTGGGACATGACTGGAATGGATTACAAAGTATCAATCCTGTGAGCACCTGACAGTAGGTATTTGAAATCTTGTATTCTGGACAGTCTGAGAGTCAAAGTGTCCATATAAATGCCCATCATGGTATATAATGTGTGGTGTTAAACATGAAGCATACTGTGGAAGTGTTTTTCGTTGGGGGGGGGGGGGGCTTGGGAGGGCGCTGCTTTATGTAAGAATGCATCAGCATGAAATTGGCTACATGTCTTTAATTTCCCTGCAGTTTCATTTAGCTTTCCTTCCAGGCAAAACAACAGACTGGAGAGGGAAATCATAAGACAATATTAAATTGACTGGATTTGTTCAGCCGATTGCTCAAATGGCGATTATTAATTTGTACCATTACGTGCACGATGTGATATATGAAACAGTCATATTCAACACACTCTGTATTATATTAAATGCGATGGTAATTTGTTGGCACTATTCTCATTGGTGAAATACCACAGTAATGGATACCACCGTACTTCACTTGGTACTGTGTGTTCTCATTCACAAAATGTGGTATTTCTGGAAGAAGGAAGCCTGACAGGTTACATGAAAAATACACAGCTCTATGACTGGTGATAGTTCACAACATGATATACACTCAAACCCTCAAACCTTGAATGCATATTTCATGTAAACTTTAAAATACCACAGAATTTTGCTATGTATTTTGTGGGGTATTTCTTGGCATATACGCATTCCCATTAAGAGATACTGCATGAAATACAAAATACGAAATACCATTTAGAGGAATACATATGAACATTTTCATAAAAGTGCTTCCTTCTTACACTTCTTCAGATTCTTTTTTTTTTAATGGCTAAAAGATTCAACAAATGACATCTCACTCTTTGTAGCATATATCAAGGGTTGGCTGACAGTATGCAGCAGCAGCAGACATTCAAAGCACACACATCTGCAATAATAGCTATTTCATGCAAAAATGAAATGAAGCAACATTACATTCACTATTTTGCTGCATCATCATGCTGTAACAAATTTTTGAAATCCATGCACACCACTGCTTCCACAGTCTGAGATGCCAGCTGAATTCCAATTTGTATTCTAACATTTTTTGTTGTTCTTATATTGCCATGTGTAATGTGTAGTTGTTGACTCATCTATGAGTATGAGAAACACTTAGAGATTGGAAATAAGAGGGGCCCGACTTAAAGCCAAAAAACTGGGCAATAGAAGCGACCCCCCCCCCTTTAAAAAAATTTTGTTATTTATTGCATAGACAGAAGAAGAAATAAAGTACAACTCATCCAAATAAAGTTTCAATAACACAAATGTGCAGCAAATGTGTATCTATGACATTGCAATGACTCGCCTGTGAAACAAAAATGTTACCATTATCACTACCTACCATGTACTGTTTATAATCTTATCCAATATACGTAGTCTATAGCAAGTGGTAGCAGATTTATTTATTGTTTGCTTGTCTGACTGACACAAAATAAAAGGATATGTAAACAAACATTCTACAAATCCATTCTCTTAAAATAATGTTCCACTTCCACTGTAGTTCCCCTACCCTTGCTTAATTTTTTTTTTTTTACCCGCTAATACTCCTCCAAGGCACAAACGAAAAAGAGTTCTTTCAATGGAATAAGGTCAGTTAAGCCATTTGCGAAAAAAAAAAATGGCTCCATGGCTCTTCCGTCGTAACGTGATAGCTTCCGCTCTCTTGAAGACATCTCACGGGATGCGGCGAGTTCGACATCGTCATCATTATCATCAAGGGAGAGTGCATGTCTATCAAATTTGGGATCATGGCTGGGTAAACGTACTCATTAAAACATATCACACTTTCTTTCTCTCTTGAAAAAAAAAAAAAAGAAGAGAGAAAAACTAGACAGAGAGAGAAAACAAAAATGAGTCTACAACACTTTCCTTGGGATTGTGATGTGTGGAATGAGATTTTGTTAGATCCAGTTGGGAAGTGAACCTCTCTATCTCTCTTTTGTAGAAGTATTTCCAAAAAGCTATAAGCAAAGAAGGGATACATGGAATATTTGCAGCTGCAACATCATATACTCGATTTTTTAGTGTAAAGCGAACACCTCACAGCAATAACACGTCATTGCAAATCATGATGCATTTCTGTCAAACACACTTTAACACCTGCAAGGACTTACGGACAGAGATGAGAGCCAGATTTGTTAAAATAAGAATAAACCCATCCAGGCTTGTAATCATAGAGCATATTGATGCCTGTTTCAGTAAAGGGGGGGGGGGGGGAGGGAGATGGGGAGTTTAGTGGTTGTGGAGGAGACTTGCATTCCCGAAAGTCAAGCTCATTCTGAAGAGAGAGAGGACACAAAATGGGAGTGCATGTAACCGATCCGTCTGAATTTTGATGACACCCATCAAGCATGTCTCTGTCTGTGCCTCGGAAGACAACTGGCTCCATTACAGATTTTCAAGTGCTTGATTCTAAGTGTCATATTTTGATAGATACTCAACTCGCATTCTCAATTCTGCTTAAGACACTTTTTCCCCCCTCTCTCTATCTCTATTTTTGGCGGGATTTTATGGCTCAGCCCAGCACTTACTGCATACTGTATATTCCTACCATGAACCAGTTTTGCCCGATTTTTATGCGACATGCATATGAAGGGAACCAATAATGCCCCTTTTCTTTTAAGGATCAAAGTGGTCTACATGCATCCAAACGAAACAAAGTGACAGAGGTATAGACCTATACACCATAATGATGACATGAGCGTATATGTAGCACATGTTAATACTTTCCAGTTTCAAAATTCTATCTTCTTTTGAAAGAAATTACTCTTCTGTGCCTGAGATGATCTGACTGATATAATTCCTTCCAAATCTTCCACACTCGTTTAATTTAGGCCTACTTCATTTCCGTTCTTTTGTTTTTCATTAGAAATTCATTATGAGCAGTAAATATAGAAAGTAGTTGAAGTGTGTGTTTCAAAATCACTGTGAAGAAAGGAAATATAAAATGGTTGAATTTTGCAATATGATGCAATACTATTCATTGAGACTATTAACTGGCAAAATCATGGCATTATAGATCAGAGAGGCGCTGCAGACTTAACCCCTTGGTGAGTTCAAATTCTTAGAGGAAATAGAACAAAGTTCAATATCAGCTAACATAGGGCATCTTTGGAATGGAATCAGAGGGAAATGGAGGAGGGGGAGGGGAGAGGGGGCAAAAGCATTATACTCCAAACATCTGGTCTCAAGTGGCTCGCAACTATTTTTAGTGGGGGAATAAAACAACTATGGCTTAAGTCATATTAACATGAGTGCGCACTTGGGCACGGAGAGAGAGAGAGAGACAGATGGATAAAAGAGAAATGGACGAAACCAACCGATCAACGGCCGTCCAGTGTCAAGTCTACGTGCTCGTCATTCCCCACATACCAGCATGCTGGTCAATTCCAAACCACCCACACCGGAAGACGAGGATAGCAAGAGGTTCTCACGGACGAAAAATTTTTTTGATATGGATTATCGTGATCTGGCTTGGTTCAGAAGTGCCAGTTGAGGACAATCGACAATAATAAGTGGCCCTGTTTTCGGGATATCTTTTCAACTTTTTTCCCCCAAAGAGATGATATCAGAAATGGCCGCTGTAATGCATAAAGTGTACAAGATGCATTTTAGGGAGTCTTCATGTTCATGTTCATGTCGTCAAGTTGATAACTTGCAACAGATTCAAAAGGTCTGTGAGATAATAAGGATATATTTGAAATCTCTTCCAACAAACCTATTCATCTGAATATATACTTCATTACCAGTATATGTCAGGTACTGCATGAGCCTAACTTATTTGGCAAATAGGACCTATAGCACATCTGCAAAATTAAAAAATATCACACATATCATCACACTGGCAAATCAGCATGTATCAACATTCAAAATTCAGGTGAAAGGTGGCTCATGAATGTACACCACATGATATCAATGACTACATGACTATTTCTGGGTGTTTTTTTTTTTCTCTTCCCTTTTTTTTTTCTCTTCCCTTTTTTTTTTCTCTTCCCTTTTTTTTTTCTCTTTTCTATTGAAATGTTAATGGCTTTTCTGAAAATGATGTGTGCAGACTTGATCGGGAGAAATTTCATTTTGATTGCACATGAAAACACGAGTATGTTCCCCCTTCATTGTTAAGTATGCACAATTTCTGCACTATTTCCATGACATTTGACATCAAATGCCGAGGGCAACATGAGAAAAGAACGACTCCCCTTGGTACAGTGGTGGTAATACTGTTTTCTCACCTTTGTAGGAGGCCAAGATTTCTTTTTAAAACACACAGTTTATATTCCTCTGGACCGATAAATCTGCCTCTTGTTCAGTGGTCTCTTGTTAATACAGTCAGCCACTCAAAACAGACAGATATCTTCCATTCTCTCTGCTGTGCAGACTTACTTGGTGCACAACGTCAAATAGGAAACGCATATGAAACGGGGAAGAATTTCCCTTTTTCCGTTATAAGATATCACAAAAATTGGCAGGCATACCTTTATACACTCAAGGAGCAAGTCTTCTTTAACTCATTAACTTTTGGGGGAATTTGGGAATGAATCCTATGATTACTGGGGCTGTCTTTAAAAGCACAGAATGACGCAGGGAAAACATAACTTTGTTCGGACAACTCGACGAAGCTTTAAGTCTAGTTAGGTTCACATGACACTACTAATCTTACGTATCAATTTGAAGTTTTAAACTGTGATGATTAACTGTTAGCTTAGCCCTGTATACACGGACTTGAAAGTTAGTAATCTTGAGATCTTGAGATCAGTCAAAGATTATAACTACAAGATTTCTTATGGTTTACACTTTATCTGCATGGGGGTCCCACTCGTAGTTTAAAGCCAATCTTGGAAACTTGGAAACTTGATTCATGGATACTAAAGAAGGGTGATCATGCAATATATCTGTAATAATTACAATTGCAGGATTTAAGGATTTTTTTTATTCATTCTTTCTTTTATGGGGGGGGGGGGGGGATGGGAGGAAAAAGCCATGATAGCCAACAACCTCGCTCCAAGGTTACACAAGGGCATTCACACATGAAATGCATTAACGTAATGTCCTCCATCCCAACCATGAACATTATTATACAAGGCGAGCCTGCAATCTAAGGCAAAATTTCGGACCCAAACCCCCCTTCCGTACCGGGATGTTCATTACCAAATCCAGTGAGATTGAGGCAATGACAGCACTGATTCAATCAAAAGTCTACAAAAGAGAGAAAGAGAGACCGAGAAATAGATGTGGGAGAGGGAGAGAGGATGAGATAGAGAGAGAAAAGATGTTCTGGAATATGAGTCATCGTCAGAAAGCTACTTAGAAATCCAGGCAATTACAACGCCAGGTTGTCTTTTTTTTTTTTTTTTTTTCATCCTCATAGCTTCCTTAGACCCATTCCCCCCCCCCCTCCTCCCAAGAAGTGAAGTTTCTTGGGAAAACCTAGATAAATCATATCTGTGCCTCTCCAATTTTTTCTCTTTTTCCCCCCCTCAATATGTTGGCAAATAATTTCCTTCCCATCTGTGTTATATAGAACCTTCTGCCACACGTCGTTGTGCATCTTCGAATCTTGTTGGCAGAAAAATCGAGATGCAAGGCATTTCTGCGCTCTGCGTTATTACGCACTCTCACTTACACATTCGGTAATGGATGGAGAAGTGACAGCTTGTATGTAAGATACACACACGTACATGGCTGGTTTGTACATCATTGAGGTATATTTTAACAGTACACAGGCCCATTCATACTCAACATAAAATATCACGGTATTTTGTAATGTGAATGCAATACCGCACAAAATACCTCATGAAATACATACGGTTCATATGGGACATGGCGCGGAGCAATCATCACAATTCTAAGGAAACATTGTAATTATGTGGGGAAAATTGGAGGAATGGTAAGATTTGGATTACAACTTTAATCACTCTTTTTTGGCTTGAAAAAATAAAATGAGAGAATATTTTGTTCGCGCTATACCCTACGATGCACTAGCAACAAGTGATTAATATCATATCAAAAGAGATTCAGTGAGAAACCACAAAAATGTGATTTCTGGGATTAAATGCATCAAATGCCCCCTGATTACTTTAAAATGAGGAATGCTTATGTGCATTTTAATTTTGCACATTTTGTGTGAGCCAATTCAAGATTCGCAAAATTAAAATGCACGCTGAAGTTCTTGTCTACACTGTCTATACGCATTGAATGCCACAGGCAATTTGCTAAAATTTCATACCATGAAACAGGTTGTTAGCTGCAATTCACAGAAATTTCACGCCATGAAAATATCTTGCTTTAAAGTACCATAATAAGCTACCATAGATATCTTATTCCTGAAATGTAACTGTTCGCGGTAGTAATGACACACTGAAGTATTTCCCATGCCTCGTTCATCCAGTCCCCAAGAAAATTGAGTCATAGTTTTGCATCTAACTGGATATCTACTGGAAGGGAAGATCTCTGGTTAATGATGCGGAGGATAGAAATCTTGAAGTCAATTGTCAGCGCGACGATGATGCGTTTTCCATCTCCACTCCTGGCCACATTAATAACATCACAACATCACAAAACGAGGACAGGTATATCGAGCTCCGGTAGCATCCATACAGGATGGAGCATCAATTTTTAAAATGGCATGGGTCATCCCGTGTTGGGGCCGGCCTCAAGAATGAAACGGAACCCAGCGCAGCTTTCTCTCTTTCAACCAGTTACGTCATTTAATCGTTTGGTCTGGATAATCCCTGGAAATTGCAGTTATTTCCTTTCACTTGGGGTGTATTCAAATGGAAGGGAGTGACAGTCTCACCATCACAGTACTGGTCCCAATTCTGTGAGAATGACAAATGAATGTTTTTTTATTTCTTCTGAATCAGGTCTGAGGATGTATGGAGACCCATTGTAATGCTGGGCAGACTGGCTGTGATAATCCAGACTACAGAATTACTGCTTGTTACCGATTCTCCATTGTCGGCGGGAAGATTATCGCACTGCAATTTAATCTGTCATTATCTGGCTAGTGACGATCTTTTGATCGTCCGACACCTAACCTAGAGCTAATCCACTTCCATGGTTGGGAGTGGAGACCAGTGATCTAAAAGCGACTGCCCTTTGAGGCAACTATGCCTTCTTTCTCCACTGTCTTCTTCTTCTTTTTTTTGGAGAAATTCTCCTGAAAGAGTGACCACATATTTAACGACTCACTTCTCAAAATCTCTGAAAGCACATGTTGACTTGTTTTGTGGAATCAAATCTCAATTACCGTACCTGGTGGATGAGATATTTGACCCCAAAAAAAGATAGAAAAGTTACAGAGGTATGCTCTCTGACAATGCTGAATGGATAAAGATCCTATAAACCTTGTAAATGATGATAGTAAAATGTGATTCTTTTGACTGATTTGCTACGAAAAGGACACGGAAGATTAACTCCAGGTGTGAGGACAATGTCTATGTTGGCTGGATTTGTGTAAAAGCAGATTATGACAATGAAATACTCGTCAAAAATAAACAACGACAATGACGAAAAGCAGGCAAATTGCTCAAAACATTATCACCTCAATCCCTATCACATTCTGATATTTAACATTTGGCCAAATAAGAAAAAAAAGGGAACATGATGAGAAAATCTTTAGAAGGGTGAATAATACTCTTCTTTATCCTCTCCTCTTTCAAGGTTTTTCGAGCAAGCGCCAGAGGAAAATCTGCAAGTCGTTTAACTTTGTTGACTACCATATCACTGCAGCCGCGGCGGTGTCATGTCATCTCAGAAAAGTTGGGGTGCTTGTAATCCTTGTAATGAAGTGAGTTGAGGGCTGTGCACTGACAGCCTCCATTGTGGTAGTCGCACAATAACAACACCGCATGAATGTATTTGCATGGGACTATGGATTTTGAAAAGGGACATAAATCCTTATGGGGCAAGCCAGAAGAAGTGTAGTATGAGAAAGAAACTGCTGATAATCCAGAGCAGTTTAACCCAATCTGTAAATGCAGGAATTTCAGGATACTCACTTCCAGTTGCATTTGTGATTAAGACCCGTATACTCATCATCCATCTTTTCTCTTTTTCAAGGAGAATATCAAAAGAGAATTATTCTGATACGAAACCTACTTTGAACGAAAGCAGTTGGCGTTAAAGCAGCAAATAAGTGAAAAGAATTGATCAAGAGTGGATTAACTCCTCGATATTTATAACCTCTCAAATTCTGGTCATCATACACTGTCCCTCAGATTTTTAAAAGTAGATACAAGCAAATATTACTTTACTCATTTGGGTGACTGACCTACTACAACTTGTAAGGCTGGATTCCCAAGGATTAAAGATATTCAACTGTCCCAGAAAAAAAAAAACACAAAAAAAAAACTTTCAGCTCCAGTGTGCAAAAGCAATCTCCTGCAGTTAAGGAGGCCGATGTTCTTCCACACATATCATTTAGCATTTCCTACCTTGGATTCTACTAAGAGAGCAAGTCATATGAGATATAGTTCCCAAATGCAGTATCGCAGCTGACATTTTTGAGAGATTTTATGAATTTTATGAAAAAAAATTCATACTTCAACCTTCACCCCTCTGAGTAATATTCCTGGCTTTAAGATTTTATGAAGTTCTAAAAATAATTAAAGTCCTTTGGTGATAAATTGGGAAGTGAACCATTCCCAGAATGAAAAGGCATGACACTAATTGTCTTCTGTTTAAAAAATGTATTGAGCACATGAAACTCTCTGCCATGTAATTCTCTCACTGTTTTTGTTTCCGTACAACTTATCATTCAAGGAACTGTCCTCATGAATTAACCTTTTCTGTGCTAGAGAGTTTTACAGTGTATGTGATGCTACAGGGTTTTCTGATCCAAACAATACTCAAAACACACAAAGAGTTCATACTGCATTCTTTGCCCTCCTAATTAATAGGTCTTAGTACTGAATATAGCCAATAAACCATTTGTGATGCCCAACAGTCACAGACTATGCCAGATTTTACTACTCTCTAATCAGGACTTCATTGGACCACAACCTGTTGAATAATCCCTGATGAAGTCTCCATTTTTTTTCTATCTTTCTCCTTCTTCTTCCTCCTTTTCAAATCTGCACCAACATGTAAACACTTAATGAGGGGATGTTTTATCAGCAGGCTATTCATCGAGCCGGCTAAGTCCAACCCCTTTGTTTACCGATTTTGGAGATTAGTCCAGTCGAGCGCAAACAGCCTTACTTAGTCTCTAAAGGCGGCCCATAAAATGCTGCGGCTGACTGCATGTAACTGATAAGAACAAGAATGGGAAACCTTAAACCTCACAACATACAATGACACATCAACCTCCTCGCATTAAAAGGAAAAAAGAAAGCCTCCATGCAAGGTAAGTTGAAGCCCAACCTCAGCTGGGAGGTTGGCAACATTCTTGTCGCTCTCCTAACTGAGTGGCAGAGTCTTCGGGGCTTATCTGTTCACCTGGGCTTTAACGAGGCCTGGAATATGACAAGGAGGACAGACTAACAAACAGTTATGTTTGACAATGGAGAGTGTGGTTTTGGAGGTGGTCAATTTGCACAATGGACCACTGAACAGCCAAAAGCCCAGTTTAGCCCAAAACTCAACAGCTAGATCAACTCAATGGGAGGATCCCAAAGTTTGTGCTCCTTAGCTGAGAGATATAACAAAAAGAATTTGGCAGTCAGAAATCGCAGCTTGAAAACCACAGGTTGTAACTTGGGCAGTACAGAGATTTAACGACTGGAATAGTTTTTGTTAGGATACCTCCTTGACAAACAGGTGAGGTAACTGTCCTTCCAGGCAGGAGATGTTTCATCACTGATATCTACATGACATCCCTTGTGCCACTTCAAGTCAGAGCTGTATAACATGCCAAGGCACTCTGATTGAAGATGGACATATACCATGTTATCACAAACCACTTGATTCTGGTATCTTTCCCATCATTTGATCAAAACAACGAGTGTAGGACCAACTCAAAACATTTCAAAACTTTCTCAAGAAAATCACTGCTACAGTGCAATGTTCGGGCAGGAAAAAGTCTTTAAATATTTCTGCTTTCATATGTGCAATTATGGTAAGAAAAAGAAGAAGAACAAAGGAGGTGGATCTTAGCTAACAGATCACATAAAAATAAGTCCTCCACCTAAATTCCATCCAAAAATATGAATGGCATGACCATTTGCAGTATCATGCACAGTCTCACAGGCGATGGAAGAAGTAGCGGAATCAATGTACCCTCTGTTGCATCAGGCTGAGTGTTGCTATGGCAACCCCCTCAACTACAACTTCTAGTAAATTGAATTCAAGCTTCTCCCATGATACCCACTCAGCTGACTATACGGTGGTTTGAGATAAGATGGATTGATTTCACTACAGAAATAACCGCTGCTATTCTTAACACATTACCAGGATAGAGTTATCCCAATGTTAACAAACAAAACACAAACACATCCCTTGTCAGTCATTGGGTACTTACACGATATATCCTCTTGGCCCAAGGTATATTGGGTCTAGTACTGACAAACAGGACTGTCCATTCACCAGTCAGTCTAGCTTGGAACAATGTGCAAGTATCTACAGTGGTAACAGAAAACACTACCGGTGCAGAGAGAGGGAAAGAGAGAACAGGCCATCACCTCTAGGAAATAATTCGCTATCTTGATAAGATAGCTGGGTCAGAAGTGTCCTTATCAGGGGCAGACATCCATCATCTTGATGTGCCTGGAATCAACTCTCCTACTCCTCCTCCTATGATCATCCTCCTCCACCTCCTCTTCATCCTCTTCCTCTTCTACCTCCTCTTCCTACTCCTTCTCCTCCTCATCATCCTCCTCCATCTATTCTTCATCTTCTTCCTCTTCTTTCTCTTCCTCCTCCTCCTCTTTCCTCTCCTCCCCAAGCTCCTCCTCCTCCTCCTCCTCCTCCTCCATGTCCACCTCTTTAGCATCTTCCAATATGCATCCAGTGGTCAGCAGAAAGGTCACAAGTCCTGTGCATCTTCATCCATCATCCAGCAATGATATTAATGGAAAATTTACCCACCAGAGAAAAACAAGAAGGGAGCGAGATGCTCTGATTTGAGGCAATATGAAATACTAGAGAGAAATTGCCGCAACTTGAGCAAAAATGCAACATCAAAATGTGGGCAAATCATCGACAAATTTTGGGATTCTTTCACAAGTTTGAAACCATCCTGGTCTCATGAGAGTGATTTTGTTGTGTAGGCCTCTTATTTGCCTTGTGCTCCAAAAGAGTCAGAATTCTAACTTGCATCTCTTTGGAGGATGATACTTTTCCCCCTTATAAAATTCATGCACTTTATAAATCTCACTTTGAAGCATAAAAATACTCTGTTCTGGGAAAAGAAAACCCTGAAGAAATTAGTGACATATTCTTCCTCCCCAACCCCCTTGATGAGTCACTAATGAGTGCTACTGAAGGTAACAAGAGTCATCCAAGTTAACATTAAGAGTGGGGAAGTACCATTTCAGGGCATTCATCTTCAACTTGGCCTTTTCAGCTTTTTAATACTGTTCTCTCAGTCCCAGATATTCTCTTTCTCTGTGTGTTTGCGTGTATCTCTCTTTTTCCTCTCTATTCTCTTTCCCTCTATACCTCTCTAATACATGCACAAACAAAAACAAAGTAGTATGCGATAATTGTGCACAAATACCTATAAGATGCTACCATCCCCTGAACATTTCACCCATATTCTCAGTGATAACTTTGTGCCACTCTAATAGCTTTTGTTTTACACACACAGAATCTTGTCCATACACACTAAAAAATAGGAGAGCAAATATGTACCCCTAGAGGTACAGATGCTTGTCCCTATACAAGGAACCCTAGCGGCACTTATATGTACCCCATACAGGGGTACATATAAGTACCCCTACCTGGGGTACAGATATGTATCCTATGGAGTACTTATTTGTACGTTTAAGGGTACTCATTTGTATCATCATAGGTACTTATATGTTCCTCTGTATGGGGTACATATAAGTACCCCTGTATGGGGTACAGATGAGTACTTCTAGGGTTCCTTGTATAGGGACAAGCATATGTACCACTAGGGGTACATATTTGTACTCCTATTTTTGGTATGTGACTGCCTAAGTAAACAATATGACACACACACAAACACGCACACAAACACATGCATGCAATCTATGAGAGTAAGTTCACAGCATACAACTGTATGTATAAGACATGCTAAGGTGTTTTTCCTTGATATACAATGTACAAATTATATGCTTTATTTACTGGAAACTTATAACAAAGCAAAAGCATCCACGTGTTGAAATTGCACTACAAACACAGAGGGCTATACATACGAATAAGGTTGTTGCATTTAAAAATATACATGTACACGATGTAGTAGTGCATTGTACCAAATAAGTTGCCATTTTTGTGAATTTGTGAATCATTTTTGGTTGGCAAATTTACCAAGCAAAATTCTCACCAAGCGCTACTGGGGTATAATATTTAGTGCATTTAAGATGGTCTCAGTGTCAATTCAAATAAGATCTTGTGACAATTCCTGTGACCTTCTCATTCACAAAAATATTTATGTAAGCAAAGACGAACAGCTTATGCAGTACATGTAGTTGAGACTGCTTATCTTTGGGACAATGTACAACAGTGTAGGTACCTACAGGAATACATAACAATTGCACAACAAAGAAATATGTCATAATATACACTCAAATATTGAGATTACACAGCCATGAAATCCATACATGCTCAAAATTCACATTTCCATAATTTCTCATGAATCATAAGTTGGCTTGAAGAACATCTTTCACTTGTCCACACATTGAACATCCTACACAATCATATCAAATGAAATATCACTCGATTTAATTTGTTTGTAAATCACTTCAGTTAAAATTATAGAAACAGCTGTTCATAATCTTTAAATCAAAGGTAAAATCTTTGACAGAAAAACACTGTGGCACTTACAGGTAAATATGGAACGAAATTTGGCATCAAAAGGGCAAAATGAAACAAGTATATCAGAATTGCTCTGAATTAAGAAGGGTTTTGTTTTTGAAATGGCCTTTTTAAACCTTTACCTTTGAATTTCAAGAGAACTGGAATACATGTAAAACTAGAAATATTGCTATGGTAAGTGGTATACATCCACCATAATGCACGCTTCTCCCAATAGGTCTATGTTATGTCTTGATGTGTGACGACAGTTTCACGTAAGTGGCAAAATAGTAAAATGAAAAATGCTACAAGTGTCACAAATGTGTTGAGTGTTTACTTTCCTTGAACTAATTTTAATTGGATAATAGCTAAGAGAGATTCTTATAGTCTAAGAAAGCAGGTATTTGGGGATCGAGGAAAGTTCTTTGCTTTCATAATGCACATGAACAGATTTTATGTCCCATGTGTATATCCACTTCTTCGCAGTAATAGATACTTACTGTCAATACACTGTAAATGTCTGTCTACCTGTGCTTATCAAAATTCCTCTTACTCTGTCACGAAGAAAACTACATTCAACTTGACGCATTATAAGACAATGTACAGTGAGTTTTGATTAAACCAAAGTGATACCCCTTGCTCTGCACACAAGAAACACATTTGTATCTCAGAAAAAAAGTAAACAGATTATGCACCATTAAGAAATGGGTAGGCCACAGATATGAATTGGATGGCGGTAGTAGACATACTGCATGTACATGTATTATTATCGCACTGTTTGTCACCATCAATTATATTTTAAAGTACAATATTTCTTCCTATAGAACACAATTTTATATACTTGCGCATTTAGTGAAAGAGATTTGTATCTTCATTATGTAACAGCACACTGGTCATATCATAATGTAGTATCAAATCCATGTAGTGAGTGCTTGTTTTGCACGCTGCGTAAATACAGCTTTATATCCGACTGGAGAGAAGTCATGACCCCCCCCCCCCCCCAAAAAAAAAAAAAAAAAAAAATGAAGATGTGTGAACCCGCTGAAAAGTCATGAGTATACTGAGGCAAATGTCTATGGGAAATGTGTGTTGTAGCAAAATCAAACCGTCCTCAATGGGTTAACATAGTCTTCTCTATCAGTTCACCACTGAAGAGTAACTTTTGGATGAGGATCACATTTCTATAAGTAAGTTTTGACCATCAGGCTAAATCTAATGGCAATCTCCTTACAGTTCTCCCATCTGTTGAGGTAATCTCACTTTGCACAACACTGCCCACTGGCACTGGTAAAACAGTCCAGGACCAGTGAAAATCACCGTTGGACCAGTAACTGTTCAGGAATGGACCATTAAAGGGGAAGGCTAGTAACTGATTAGTGGGAATCAGTGGAAATGCTGGGAGATGATTGTTCCAATCCTTATGGGATTCATTCAAGAGTTCATTGTATATCTATTGTTGTGTGAAAATGATTTGCTTCAGAATGGTCTCATATTCGAGTAATGTGCAGTTTAATGCTTCCAGGTTAGCGTCCCTGGTCAGTGACGGAGCCTTAATCTGCACATTACTTGAATATGAGACCGTTCTGAAGCAAATCATTTTCACACAACAATAGATATACAATGAACTCTTGAATGAATCCCATAAGGATTGGAACAATCATCTCCCAGCATTTCCACTGATTCCCACTGATCAGTTACTAGCCTTCCCCTTTAAAGATGGACAAACTGGGTACCTACTGGTCAAACAGATGGGTATGGCCAGTAAAAAAAAAAAAAAAAAAAAAAAAGATGGGTTAGTGTGCAGCCATGTCATGCAAACCATTCAATTGTCTGCTCATGTCTCGTACACCGCAGGTACTACTGTATGTATATCAATCTGTTCGAACATACTACAACACACTGCTCAAATGTAGTGAATGCTCTCAAGGAAATAAATACTTAGTAACTTAACTGAATATCGCTAGATCTACGCAAGGTCAACTTAAGCAAGGTTGATTGCACTTCATATTCATTCTAAATAAGAAAATATAGATTTAGAAACGGCAGTGGCAATGACAGGAATCTTCATGAAAGTAAAGCTCATGCTCATGTATTTTTTCAGATTACTGGGAAACACGTAAGATCCTATTGTACATAGAAGCTATGTTGAAGTTTGTGTTTTGCTTTTGTGTGAGCTTGGAAATTTAACTTCAGTATAAGTAAAGAGAGGGCAGGTATATGATTCAAAGTGACCAAATCCTCACCCTGTCACTCGTAATGTAAAAACCTCAAGAGTGATTTAGTTTTCCACTACCATCTGAACCTTTAGAAATTCTTGACTCTCCTTTGGCTGTAAAAATATACACTGCAGTCAACCTATATTTGTATGGTCAGCACTTGGGATTAGTATCATTTTGGTGAACTGCTTCAGTTGCCAATATTCCTGTATCAAGTTAGTAGGCTCCGCCTGCAAAGAATATGTACACTACAAACACATTTTATAACAGATTTTTCAATTGATACTGCATCTGGTGCATGTGTACATAGAGTACCTCAAACGGGGAAGGCAACCTTTACTATGATTTGCAATGAATTCAAGCAACATGAAAAGATTTCCTTGCTCATAACTATGATGGAAATCACACTTTAAACTCAGTGTTAAGAGGCCAGAGACATACAATCATTGTAAGCAGCAAAACAAGAATTGTATTTAAGGATATTCTTTTAAATTCAAGTTAACATACTTGAGACATTAAAGCTCCAAATGAGAATTTGTTGCCTAAATTCAGCGGAGGTAAAAGGTTTCTGTCCTATCAATGGGCCAGAAGAAGTAAAACCACCATGAATTTATTGGGATATAACGTTAATCAACTTTCCTATCTTAAAGAACGAATTGCTGGAAATATTCAAAGCAATTTCCAGAATCGACCTGAATCTACTGGGATATTTAAGTTGATCAATCTCTGTACCTGGAATGGTAATTACTTGTAATATATCCTAATCTTGTGAGACAGGGTTGGATGAAATATTGGTGCGCTCTTCGTGTTGGGATATTCCAGCCCAAATGTGCACTACACAGCCAAAGTTGAAGCAACCCCTGCAGAAATGTTGGTGCAGGTGCAGACGCGAGAACTGTTCCTTCCACCTCCATGAGAAGGCCATCTGGTGCAAAAGGAATCCCACATATTACTAATAGGGACTTTCTGATTGTGTGGACATGGCCATCTTTCTTGTACAAGAGTGGTTCCAGATTGCTACAGTTCGTTTGTCACATCTGGGATGATATTGCCCATTTTGATTTCCAGTGCACGTCGTTCACTACGTACTGCTACGACGTCATGGCTCCCTTCCCTCCAACAAGCTGGCGAGTGGTTGCACTAAGTGATGACATCACTCGTGTTCTGAATATAGGTGGCCATGAGATCCTTGGCAGACGCGTTTGCGATTCAGGCGTTGGGATGTACTGGAGAACATGGAGTATGCACAGTTCCTTAAAACGACGTCATTACTTCGACGTCGACATTCAGGAGGGGAAATCGAAAAGTCCCTATCGTTGGATGTGGTCCCGCAGGTTTCTGGACAAATAGTGAGGAATGAATTCACAACAAATTTGTTAATAACAACAAACAAACTTTTATTCACATTTTATTAACTGCAATCAAAAGTGCAACATTCAAAAACATTAAATTATCAGTTAGTTTCAAACCCTGGTTTACATTGAAAATGTTACTACATGTATTATCTATGCTCAAAGTAACCATCACCTTTTATATTATTTGAGGTTGATGTGAAAAAAGAAGAAGCAGCATGATTGCAAAACTTTTTTTTTTTTTTTGGGGGGGGGGGGGGCAAATAGTTAACTTACAACTCTATAAACATTTACTTTCCACAAAACATTTGGCATGTACAAAGGCTCTTCTTATTTTGTGACAAAATATCCAATCAAATATGGACTCATTCCCTTTCAAATCATATTTCACTTTACACAGACCTGTGGTATTACAGCCAGGGTCTTCCAAGATGGGGGCCCTTTTGATGAGAGTCCTTGCAGCTTCAGAGTATTGTAAGGGTGAAGAGAACCCAAGTGTGAATCTATGGACAGAGAAAAAGAAAACAGGAAAAAAAGGGGACAGTTTACCTCATTTGAGATAAAGGAATTGGTCACTTTATCTGATTGATTATTCATAGGAATTACAATCATGTCATATACGTCCTACATATAATCTAATAGGAAAATCATAATTTACAATACTTGCAAAGTCATTCTTTCTGCAAAGGTATTATAAGAATTTATAGTAATTCACAGCCTATCATGGACCACACATACATGTATCTTGCCACTTGTTAACTGATGCTACATCCAGCAGTCATGGGGCCATCATGTCACTGCCACACAATCAGTAGTGCTGATAAGTATAGGCCCTACCCAAAAATGGACATGCATCTTCTGGTGTTACAAGTCACAATTTATCAAATGATAGTAAGACCCAGGGCTGAACTCATGTAACTACGTGTACATCATGTAGTATTGTGCTCTGCATGGTTCTTTCTCGTTTTAACTACAGTACTTATGTGTCATTAAAAGACTTACCATTACCAAGTATGCTTGATAACGTCCTTGAAGAATTCTTGAATAATCTTTGCTCTCCACTGACTTCCAGATGGTTAGAACAGATGTATTCCTCACCTCTGTCACATCCATTCACATGTGACATGAAGTTATCCACAGCTTGGTAGTGGAACAGCTGCATTTAGCTGCTTGTCTAAATAACAACAACAACAACAAAAAGAAGTGTGTAACTGGTAGCGTTATAATGTGAGGTTTAGGTCTTACATCAGTTTCTTGTAAGTGTTTATTGCCTTGTAAATTCAGAAAGGGAAAATGTTCGGGTCACAACTGCTTCCAATAAGAATAAAACTTTGCGAAGGTAGGAATTCACTGATGAATATTGCAAGTGACATCAACAATAGGTTCATACATTTTACTGGAACTACCCTGTCATGATCCTGAATGCCACAGTCCGCAGCCCCATTACGCTATGCGTATGGGGCTGCCGGTCGCAGTTAGCACAACCCTAACCCAACCAGACGCCAGGCAAGGCATGGCGTTGTGTAGACTACAGCGACAGGACTGTACTCTACCTCACCGATATATTTACTAGTATTATAGCAGTCCAGCCAAGTCTAGCTGTGTGCAGCTGCTACATAGGATTAGACATGTTTCAAGAAAGATCAAGGATTGATGCTGTGAATTGAATACTATAGGTTAGTCATGTTTGTTAGTTGTCTTTGTTCTGACATCAGATTCTATACTAATCTAACAAAACAAAACAAAAAACTGTTAGATGTCATCTGGCATAATTTTCAAGCTGTGGTAGTGGTACCATTATCATAGTACCGGTAACTCACTAACCTAACTTAGTAACTGCTTTGTGGCATGCACAATTGTCTCGATAATGGTGTAGGTCCTACTGTCACATAGACACGGACACTATACAATACAGTACAGTGCAGTGCACTCCCTCTGACATGACCTGTATAGTTTGGCTGCTTTTGGTAGCTCCATGGTATAAACAACATTTCGACAAACAGGCCTTAGAACTGTTGGTAGTTAGTGGTCTGCACACTATATACTAAGAACATTCTAGCTAACAATGTTTTTAGATCCTCAGACTAAGTCAGTTGTGATCCGTCAAGGCGTCATGATCATCATACACTCACTCACCGTGACATTACGAGAAGTGGTCAACACGTCTGGTCTAGTGCCGAAGTTGTGCATCAGTTAATGGCCTTCTGTCGACTGCGTGCTTGAATTGAAGATCCTTACAGTTGCACGTTTTTTACCAGTTGAAGCGCGATAATAAATGTTTAATCTTGCTAGTCAGCTTGATACACTTGATGATCGACACATTGCTCGGTTACATTCGGTTACGTGTAAGCTGTATGCAGCGCGATCATCCTGCGTGAAAATCTACCGCTCGGCGACACGTACGTCGTCGCCGCTCCAGACATTTGAATGAGTGGCCAATATGGCTAGTTGTACAGATGAGGAAAAAAAAAAGAATAACTAAAATAATCATACGTAGATTTTTAAGTGAATAAATCATTATAAATATTTTGTAAACATTTTTATTAATTTTTATGTGATTTCGTCCATTAATTGGGTATATCATTCAGAAAATTACACTGGTGTTTGATAATCGCAGGAATTGATTTCTTTCTTTTCGCTTATTGGTCAACCAGTTTGGCGGTAGGTATTCTCGTTATCAGAACGTGAATTTAATAATCGTAAAGCCTCCGAAAAACAGTTCCAAGATTACAGGTGTATTGACACTTTGTCTTAAAACACGTACTTGCAAGTTTTATGTATACCAAAATATGTAAAATGTGTTCTTTGAAATAACCTTTGTATCCACTACCAAGTCTTCCAAGATGCAATGTAACATGTACATGCATAATTGGTCTTTGTTACAAGACTATTCAGGGTAACGACGAGTAGGAAGACCTACGCTCAAGGATGCCTACCCGTTCCCGCACCAACGAGTACTCCTAGACGAACTTACTTGCTCACAAGCCCGATACTGGCACACAGGCAGAAACGCCTACCCCAAATGTACCGCTAGTTTTTAGTGTGTATGGTCTGATCAGCAATTTGGCAATGCTCAAATACTCATATCACCCAGGTAGCAATTTGGTACAAGGTACATTTTCCAGAACTCACTCCCATATTTATTCCATCCCATATTTCCTTCAAAATAGATGGAACAAAATTTACAAACAGGACTTTAAAACCCCATCATTTTTTCCCCTGTAGATTTCTATTGGTTGTTTGGGATTAGCCTGGGGGCATAGATGTATTACATAAATGAAACACATACAATTAACACAGAAATAAAACTAATTTTCATTCTGAATTGGCAATTATCACTGTCTTCCTGCATAACTACACTGTCTTCTACAAGGAGACATGTCCCAACAAGTTTGCGTCTTGCTAATCCACCTACTTTACAAACTTTTTGAAACATGACAAACTAGGGGCTTTATGGGTAAATCCCTTTATCAGCACCAGATACAAGCAACTTAGACTAAAAGCTTGGGATGAATGAAGTGAAGGGAGTTGCCATTCTTTGATCCTGTGCATTTGGCTTTACCCAGGAACAGGGAGCTCCCTTGAAGTTCCAAGCCTTCGCTGGCTAATCACCTTACAGGTCTTCATACAGACATACCCCCACTGGGCATTATCTTTTCCTTCTCAAATATCGACCAAGGTGATAGAGAATAATAATAATGTCAATTTCCCTTGAGGAAAAACAATCCTGTTTCAAAAAGATCATCTAAAAACACAGAATCATTATAATTTCCACTTTCCTTGAGAAATAATTCCTACTTCAAAATCGCTCAAAGACAGAGAATCATTATAACGTCATTCTTTCCTTGGAAAATAAATCCCTTTTTAAAGATCACTCAAAGACAGAGAATCATTATAATGTCAAATTTCTTTCAGAAATAATTCCTACTTTAAAGGCAGCTTGAAGACAGGCAAATTCAAGAGAGATAATGGGAGAGAGAGAGAGAGAGAGAGAGGGGAAGAGAGGGGAAGAGAGAGGAAGAGAGAGAGAGAGAGAGAGGCTGATGAGTACGGTAATTGTTTCTGGCTGGTATTATGACCTGATATTAAAGACAAACATACAAACAAACAAAACAAAGAATAGATTTTCCTTCAGAAATTATTCCCATTTCAGAGATCACTTTTCTCCTTTCCTTTCAATTCCTTTGTTATTTTCATTGCCAAACAACTTGCCAACAGAGAATGATTATCATCAATGGCATTTCTCCTTGAGAAATAATTCCCGTTGTTACGGTAAATAGAAGACAAACACATTTAAAGAGAGAGAGTTGGGGGGGGGGGGAGATAAGGAGGCTGATGAATACCGGTATATATATATATTTTTTTTTGTTGTTGTTGTGTAAGTTGACCTTACAACAAAAAACAACATAAAACAAAATGCGATGACAAATAAATCCATATGGCACTTTGACTTTACACGTCACTTCAATGGGCTTTTCTGCAGAAGTGATAAAGGTTTACTGTCAGGAGATGGATTCTACATGCAGCAAAATGTCAAAAGTGTGGACATAGCCGTTGTTGATTTTGTTGTCTCCCGTGACCTTCAAACTACTCGGCTCAGCAGCAGCAAAGTTTGATAAAGTGTGCTAATGGAACTACAAAGAGGGTAATGCGGTTGTTGAACCGGCTCACAAAGACAGGCACGCCCACCAGTATATAACAGCATCACGTCTGCCTCTGTCATATTCATGTTTGCTTCCATGTCATGCCTCACACTTGCTGATCAAAACTCTCTTGAAGAATATGTGAGAAGGGGAGCCCATGGGTGAGAACACGTCCCCCTCCCCCCATTCCTCATGTGAGCCACTTTTCCCACGGCACCTTGACAGTGAGGGGAGATCAACCTCCTTGATGTAATTTTTTTTCTTCTCTTTGTGTACGATTTACTCCCTCCAAACGTAGCTACATGGGTCCGGCAGATTGAAGCAATCCCGCTTCCATTCCTGCACACATGCGGTCCATATCCCCTGTCGCAGCGGGCCTTCGCAAATCCCCCTGGGGCAGGTGGAAGATTATTTGCTACATATTACAACAACCAGCTGTGATGTTTGCCCGCGAGCCGCCATCGCCATCGCCACCACCACTACCACCCTTCACCATCACCAGCCTGGTTTGACAGGATCAACTCTTCAGGAGTCATCAACCCCCCTGGGTGCAACTACCTGCACCTTGGCATCTACAGCAGAGCCCCAAGGTGTATCAATTAACCCCTCACCAGCCCCTATTGCTGGCCCATTTTACCCTCCCCTCCTAATACCCAGTCTTCTTTCTCTCTCTCTTTCTATGAATAGAACAGAGCAAGTAACAAAGCTACCACAGTCTTCTCTGTACTATCTATTTATGAATAAAATATGTGCCTTATCTAAATTCACTTGACAAGATATCTGATTTTGAATTCCCAATGTTACTGAACATGTTTAAGTAAGTGAACATTTCCCTTTGAAAAGAAACTTAGCAAAATATGTATTTTGGGGGTATACAACTGGGTTGTGAGTACAGCATGAATTACACTGTATGTTATTATTTCAAATACCTCAACATTTCACTTCCAGTCATTTTTCTAAAATTTGAAGTCAACACATTATTGTTGTATAGATTTCACTTAAATGGAGAGATAAGACCAAATGAACAAAACAGGAAAAAATGTCATGTGACTCAAATATTACCACAAGAACTGATCTCTGCCCTTTATGTTTCAGTTATAATGGAAAGATGTTACCAGAATATCAAACTATTTGTGTAATACTACGAATATAAATGAAAATACCCAAAATAGACAATAAAATCAATAACAACAATGTTTATATCAATCTTGATTAAAATCATCATCATTGTCATTATCATCAACATATCTACCTGGGTGAACTCACTGGTGTTATCACTGCTCTTCCTTTACACATGGGATGAGTTTTTACAACAAAGTTCTGTCTTTTGAGGCTAAGAGCTTTGATATCATTTTTCAAATCACTTCCAAGATCGTGTAGGCCTACATGCCAACCGGTTTAGCAGACCGTGTGAACATAAAGAGCCCAGTGATCACAACTGGCAAACTCACAGTCGAAGAATTCAAATGTAATTTTCCTCTATGACAGGAATGTGTAACATAATGTTTTTAAGGTGGACACATCGACAAGACATGTCACCTTTAGATAAGGTAGAATTCAATGTATTGCATGGTTATTTTATTGAATTTAGGGCTAATTAGATGCCAGGTGCAGGGGTGATGACGTAAGAAAGTGGATGGGGCAACTGATAAGTCAGATAGTGATGACGAATACAAGCTTTTGCCCAGCGCAAGACCTGAAGACTTTTCTTCCCTACCTTTCTCCTTTTTCAAATAGATGCCAGGATTGAATGCTTGGGTCTTTCCTTGATAATTGTTGTGTTTTACACTGTGAGTAGATTGACACTTTCACTTTTTATTTTACACTCCAAAGACTTTTCTGGGAGGTATGGTACTGTGCTGTTGAGATTTTATGCTATGAACCTATTAACTTCCTAATCTTATGAATGAAATTCATAACATTTCCTTGGGAATGGTACATTGAAACTTTATGAAATCAATGACTGTGGGTAGACAAGTTTTGAAACCATCTGAAAAAGAAAATCTTCTATGTGCTAATGATGATTTCAATGTTGGTAGAGTTGAACTCATAACATTTCTTCAGGCATGGTACACTGAATTTTTATGAATATCAATTACTGTGGGTAGACAGCAATTTTGCTACCATGTGCAAAAAAAAAAAAAAAAATCTTTTGTGTGCTAATGATGATTTAAGTGTTGATAGAGTTTTGTAAGCCCAATGTACTTTGATTTAGCAAAGTTAGGATCGTGTTTCGGCTCTTGACAACTGACAGCAACTGATGGGACTTCAGAAGTTTCCACTTAAGTCACATCCAAGTTTTGGTTTCATGTCAGCAGATGTTTTTATACCTCTCGTATCCCCCAAACATAGTGATTACGTTTGAAGAGAGAAAACAGATTGGAAGAGAAGTCTCTGCTCTCGTATTCTTGCTAGACCGAGCAAAAATATAAATCTACCAAGGGGCTGCATACAGCCCGTGTTCATCCAACGTGGATCAGAGAAAATCGGCAGCACAGACGGTTTTGCCATCATCGTCGGGCCAACATGAAATATCTCCTAGATCTAGACCGACAGTTTAGGCTTCCACATCTCTCACAATCCCCCCTCCTCCTCCTCCTCCTCCTCCTCTTCCTCCTCCTCCTCCTCCTTCCACTCACTCAAAGTCATCGTCATTAGATGCTGTAATGGTCCATGTTACGAGTGACACCATTGGTTGTTAGCCAGGTGAAAAAAAGTGCAGGGACCTTCACCGAAAGCTGCCACCATGTATTACAGACTGGCACAAGATTCTTTTCCCTCGACTGCACTTTTGCTGGAGTCAACAGTAGAAAAGCGGCGATAATTTATAGATGTTTTGTCAGACAGAAAGAGAACAAGGGAAAACTCTTAATGCTCTACAGACCAAATGGTTGACAAGTTGACCCACAGGTAAGTCCCTCTGATGTATCACTGATAAGGGAGATGTAGCATAGAGGCTGTCACAATCACGCGAAGAAAACAATTATCTACAGTTATACTGTCAAATGGAGAGAGCAAGAGGGTGTAAGCATACCACAATTCATACACTGACGATGTCATAACATGCTGAGAAAAACAATGTATCTCAATTATGAAGCCATTTTCTCTGCTCCCCATGACACACAACAAGCTGCCTGTCCAAACACATGTATTTGAAATGACAAAAAACGACAACACACTCATCTGAAAGTGCAAAATTCAGAGTTGTCCAAGTTTGCAAAAGACTGGGGAGTGCAGGGGGTGAGGGACAAGTTTGCATGTAACCTTTTATCATGTTTCTTATACACATAATTCTCATATCACTTCACCCAAGTTGTGGTACAGCTCACATGTTTTCCAGTCGAATTCTCCTCCACTTTGGTTTGGATGTCTGCTTGCAAGTCTGAATGGTTTGACCACTATGAACAACAGAAGAGGCGGGGCTCAGCCTGACCTTGTTTTCGATTCTGCAACGGTGCATTCAGAAATATGCATATTGTATTGAATGAGTAATCAAAAAGTTTATGCAGTTCAATTTTGGTAAGAAGACTCATTTCAGCATCTGAAAGGCTCACAGTCCTTAATGTGATTAATATGTATTGAAGAAAACACTTAAGTGGTCTGACACTAAAAAAACAAATGTTGAAGAGCAGGAATATTATGTTGTACAATGTTGTACTGAAGCATTACATGTATTTGTTGCTATACACCGAAAGATTAATGTGATTTCAAAAATGTGTAAAACTTTGCTGAAAACATTAGCTGCAAACATCAACGGCAATTTGATTTTGAAACCAGCATTTCAGTATGTCACTACACTGCAATACAAAATGGCATTCACCTAGAGCCAAAATCCAGACACTTGTCTTTCCTTCAGAAGCAGAGATGCAAATCTCTGTGAACAAATATACAAGAATCTGCAGTACATCTTGAACCATTGGACTTGCACATACTCTTTAGTCCTCAGATGAAAAGTAAGCTTTGACAGAAACTACTTGGGGTAAAAAAAAAAAGAAGAAGAAGAAGAAGAAGAGACAAAAGGGGGAAAGATTGACGGTGACGGCGTTAACGATCAGAGCAGGCTCATCAGGATATTGATACCGACATCCAGTAGCAGCCGAGATTGAGACAACCAGCGATGGTTGGGACAGAAAAAGGTTACACAAACAGCAGGTACTTTCTCTTTATTTCACGGGACCGCAGAATAAACTCTCAGTGGAAAGGGGGGTTGACGCTGCCGACTTTGCAGAGGTAGCCCTTGTGAGTGGACGGTCAAATATTTGCTTTATGAACTGGACGATTTATGGGAGTGACAGGGAGGGATCAACATACGTTGGCCAGGTGCGCCCCCAAATGGGTGCAGGGTTTTTCTTGTTTCCGCAATCCGACTGGGAGCTAGCGGAAACCAGCCAGATGTTGGAACCACCGTGAGGTTATTGTTGTCACCCTCCACAATAAAATCCAGGTGTGAGTTGCCCCCTCAAGGGTCACATTCACCTGCTGGGAGAGGGGTAGAAGATCCTATGACGGGTGTGGTAGATTAACCCTTACTCATCCAAAAAACTGCAAGGCTGGTATCAACTGTCCTCCAGTACTGGTACTATGATTTATGCATAAAAAGAAATTGGTATATCTTTCATTACCAGCCAGAGATCCCTAATATTAATTTGTGCTTAGCAAAAGCAGAAAGAAAAAATGCATAGAATGTATTGTGCACTGTCCCATAGTCATACAAACATCCCTAACAATGGCTATAGGCCTACTCTTTCACATGTGACAATTCATAGATTTGTGCAACTTGGAATACATTTGAGGCAATTGTGCTGAGGTTCTAGTGGCTCCAGTCTTTATGAGGTGGATACCCACATTAGGACTATTCAGTATTGGGATTTGAAGAATCTCAGTAGGAAATGGTTTAAAATCATCATAATTATTTCTCACTGGAAGAGATAATATGCATTTGCAAGATGTTTAGCACTGTTCCATTCAGCTGTCCATATGTGTCAACTGATATCCTTTGTAATTGAAGCTACAAGTCAATTTTTCAGCATTTTACAATCCATATATTTTGTTCTCAATATTGAATCAAATTCTTACAGAATAAGCGAGACATATTTCTAGACCTTCCCTTTCGCTACAGAAAGATGTTTTCAAATATTTCTCACTCGGCCACTGTTCTACCTCTAAAATGGGAAGCTGTTTTACAGCAAAAAATGTATCAAATATAAAAAAAACCTGGCATTTCATCAAACCTTTTTTTTATTACGCAGGACAAGTCACAATGGTAAGTATCAACTAAGTAATTATAAGGAAATGAAAGAGGTTTTCTTTGTCTCTGTAGATCCATTTCACTGCCAGATCAATGTGAAACTTAAGTAGAGCCTACAATTTATGCTGCCATTGTTGGTATACATTAAAATGTATATTCACTTCCTCCCGCCCCCCCCCCCCCCCTAATCATTGATGGAACAAGGAAGGGTCATTGTTCTGTCTCTCCATTCAAACCCTGGCTCAAAGCACGCTCTATGAATATGATGTCATATGCTTCATATTGGATACCACATCCTCCTTGCCAATTAGAGCAAGGAGGCGGGAGGCGGGAGGCGGGAGGGGGTGAGGGGTGGTGGGGAGAGGGAAGTCCTAATGGCTACACCTCTCTTTCGGAACAGAGGGGGATGGAAAGGAACCACAGTTAGGGTGTAATGCGGAGCTAATGAACAACAGGCACACCCTTTGTACCCATTGTTTGACGAAAATAGGCCCAGAAATATATGAGAAACAAAAGGAGCCCAGTGGTTAACATACAAGGGGCAGGTTTCTCTTTTGCCAATATTAAGGGAGTACAAAGGATGTGATTATTGTCAGAATGGCCTATAACAATGAGATACCAAGTTCCTCTCTGCATAATCTTTCAGGTGTCATATCTTAAAGGATCAAATATCTCCTAGATCTTGCAAGAGTTTTCCTCAGGCATACTAAAAGCAGGAAACAGAATCAACCTAACCAAAGGGACTATTCATTCCTTTGCAACTGATCGTGCAATAGCGCAAAAGACACTGCTTATATCGATCAGCAAATCCCATAGAATCAAATGTGGCATGGACATCGCCATTCTAATTTGCAGCATTCAATTCAAATATGGTTGTAAGGCTCAACATTTTGTTGAATACTGTAAAACGAGGAATGTTTGTGTGCATTTTAATTTCGCGAATTTCGCGAGTGCGGAGATTCGCGAAATTAAAATGCACGCAAAAGTTCGTTTCTACACTATATGCATTGAATGCCAGTGGCAGTTCGCGAAAATTTCATGCCGCAAAAAAGGCCGTCGGCTCCAATTCGCGAAAAATTCATGCCGCGAATATATCATGTTTTACAGTACATCCAAGATCGTGAAGCTACAGGGTGAACAGAATTCAAGTTTTATACACACTGTTGGAGAAATCAGTCCTTTTTTATCTTAAGGTGTAGAACATCAAAAATATGATAGTATCATAAACTAATATTCTACAACATATAAGGAACAGCATTGCAATAGCCATTCTGCTCTTCCAGTCTCAAAAGAGAAAGTGTGATTATACCTAGTACAATAATATGTCCACAGATGAAGCCAGTAAGTTGTCAAAATAGAATCTGACATTGCTTGGTTTAGAATTTATGAAAAGACACATAACAAAAAGGTTTATAGGGTGTGTAAAGTTCTGGTCGAGGTGAGGATTTAGCTTTTAACATTTTGTGAGATATTCAGAAACCACTCTATGAGATGTCAAAGAGCATGCAATTCTAAGGGATATCAAAAGTTGATTTGATGAAAATCGGTTTTGAAATGGCTGAGATATCCAAAAACAAGGTGAAACAAAGAGATCCTAATAAAAGTGTGGCCTGTCGCCTTTTATCATTATCACTTTTTTTTTGATATCTCAGCCATTTGAAAACCAATTTTCATCAAATAAACGTTGAATCCTTCTTAAAATTGTACGCTCTTTCATATTTCATATGAGATTTCTCATTATCTCACTTAGGAATGTTCAAAGCATGAATACCCACCTCAACCAGTACTGTACAGTCCCTTTAAACTAAATCCCAGAAGAAGTGTAGGAAACGGGCCTCGAAAATCAACCATAAAAAAAAAAAAATCCTATGACCTCTTATCTTGACCTTCTGCCTTACAAATTGAACTTGAGTTGTAATAGCCAAAGGCCACAACTGAGTACACCAGATAATTGGCCCAGTTCCACTTTTCAGAGTGGACTTTTACTGTGACATCCCAATAGTTACAGTGGCAAAGTCCAAAATCTCCATGTTTTCTTGTGGAAAACTCTAGAATAACAAGACGATTTATCCTCCATGAACAAAAACTCAGATTAGGAGAGAAACATCATCCCCCTCCCCCTTGCCACCAAGCTCAAGCAATAACAGCAAAGATGAATGATGGAAATTTGTGATGTAGAGAAAACAATGTGCCCAAGACTAATCTGCAGTTTGAATGAACTTGCACACACAGGAGGAACAACTTTTCTCACTTTGAGGAGCAAAAGTCAGTTGGGATGGTGGAGTGTCCTCAACTACATTCTAACCATATGGGGTTGTAGATGGATGAGAGATGTCTTGACTGGTATGAGATGGGTGAAAGTTTACAGTGAAGTTTGAATGAACTTGCACACACAGGAGGAACAACTTTTCTCACTTTGAGGAGCAAAAGTCAGTTGGGATGGTGGAGTGTCCTCAACTACATTCTAACCATATGGGGTTGTAGATGGATGAGAGATGTCTTGACTGGTATGAGATGGGTGAAAGTTTACAGTGAAAAGTGAGACAAATGTCAACATCATTGAGGAGTTATTGCTGGAATTGCTGCTTTGAATAGTTATCCTCCCTCCTCCCCCAGTCATGATCATCACATCATTTGGATTTTCCCCCCTTGGTGGGGGGTTCTACTGACTGGTATGAGGAGGATGGGACCAATGGAGGGGGGGGGGGGCACAGTGACAAGTGGAAGGTCAAGTAGGGGTCAAGGAGGACCGAGGAGCCTCAATAAGAAGGGGAGAAGAAGAGAAAAGGAGGATGGGAGAGATGAAGACTCTTTTTCTCTCTTGCTCCCCCCCCCCCCCTCTCTCTCTCTCTCTCTGAGATGTGTTCATTCTTGAGCAATTTTGGCAGCTACAGTACTTTGGTATAAAAATGATTGCGAAGTGTGTGTTGGTTATCACATTCCACCATTACTCATCGTCTTGAAATATGTGGGCGATTGCTGCATGTAACCATGGCAACCTGATACTATCGCCACCACCACAACCAATACATCACCTGGCCTTTCTCCAAAACCGTCTCAAAACCACCTCTTTATGATGCTTTTGACATCATGTACAAATATGTAAACGCCTGAAATCACAACAGTCGATTCAAAATTACAAAGAAAAATAAAGATGGTTGGTTACAAACCAATGGCTACATCCATTTAATAGCATTGCAGTCACCACATACAAACTTGTATGTTAATCATGCAGCAATTGTTATTGTACAGCAATGTAGGGCCTACAACACAAGAAATCTGGCAACAGTGGACTGGGCTGGGTTATTCAAGGATTGCACATTCTTCTTCACACTGGTATTTTCTCTGGAGTTCATGACCTTTTCAGGTAAACTGAATTTTTCATCAAAGGATGTACAATCTTTCTTCACGTTTATTTTTATCATGAGTGTTTAAGGGAGAGTCTACACATTTGTTCAGCTAGTACAGTTGAAAGTATATGTCATCTCGAAAAGGTAAATATCCCTTGTTCTATCAGGTATACTTGGCACAATCAATTTTCTCAATATCCTCATCACACCCTGTGTCTTGCAAGCTCTGAATGATATAATTTCATATTCAGTGAGAGAAACATACCACTCAAGGCTTCTATATTTAACTCTCTGCCAATTTAGCCAATTAAGTCAAGTTCAGATTGAAACAAGAAGTGCAAATATGTTTTTTCAGCCTGCTGCACGTGCCACGATCGACTCATGAGAAGGTACAGCAGGACTCTTCATGCTCGCGCAGTTTGGGCTGCTCATCCTCTTCAGTGTGAAGAAATCTTCCAGTAGGCCAAATACAATCAGGCATGTGCATCTATTTGTGCTCACTCCCAGAACCTTCCCACAATCCACTGGTGTCAAAGAAGAGTCATTCACTCCACAGCAAACAGAGAGGGGGAGAGAGAGCGCAATATGTAAACAGAATAACAGAGTGGGGATGAGAGCATGAGACATTTATGGCTACATAAATCGTTAAAGAGACTTCAAATATTCCTGCTATCTCCCGTCTGTCCTTCTGCTGTATGTCTTTCTGTCTGTCTGTGTCACTGTCTCCATCTCCTCTGACCCCACCCCACCCTCACAGAGCCACTTGCAATCTCCTGGTGAAATGGGGGAGATTTTCCAGCTATTAAAGCAGAAGTAAATCATTGAGATCCAGTATTCCAGGCAGGGGGGAAAGAAAAGGAAATTGTTTGTAGAAAGTGTAGAAAATGATGGTGTGAAAAGATTGATGGTCCCACAGCATCTCCCAGCCCTGTAGTAATTGCCCATTGTACTCCAAATGAGAGGCCACTAACTTGGTGGCACACTCCGAAAATATGCTTTTCCTGTCCACAAGAAATAAGAGAAATTTTCCTTCATTTCCTGCCCCCCCCCCCAAAAAAAAAAAAAAAAAAAAAAAAATTAGTAGCAAGACTTGGAGTGGAGACTGGTCACTTTGGCCAATCAGTCGTCTAAAAATGACAAAAATCATGGATACCGCTGTGAAGGAAATTCGATTTCCAGTCCTCGAAAGCAGAGTAATTACAGAAAATAGGGCTGGCTGCATCTCACAGATACCTAGATTTGTGTGGAACCCCTCTATTTTGTGTTTTTTTCAAATTGCATATTTTGATTGTAGGTTTGCACACTTAGTTTTAAAGAGAAAAGAAGAAATAGAGTTCATAGACTTGTGCACTGAAATCACAGGAATACTGAAATAGCTGTGGCGTTTCGAACATGAATTTTCAGTCCAGGACTCCGTCATCAACATCTGTCATCGATGCAGAGCTCATACCTCACACCTCATTCGCAATGATTTAAAATCCCGTTTCCGAGTGTCCTAACGATCTCAACATCCTCCCCGTCAAGTCATCAAGATGGAGGGAGCCCCCAGGTTTCTGTCAGCAGGGCCAGAATGTCAGAGTGATTAAAAAGAAATAGATTTCCCACACTTCAAGCACTTGTCCTCAGTCCCAGCACCACTTTCTGCCACGTTTCGGATTGAATTTCAATTTTTCTTTCATTTATGGTACTAAATGCAGATGGAAACACCAACAGCTACAGTTGATGAGCAGAATATGATGAGCATACCAGAGAAACATGGCAAAATTGGATTCTTTTTTTTACATCACTGCAACAAAGAGACACCTTTTAAACTGATGTCTGTTCTGATACTTACACACCAGTACGGTTTGTATCCTTGCAGAATGAAATTTGTGCCAATTCATGATGATGATGATGATGATTACGTGGAACAAAACATCACAAAGATAGGGTTTTTTTTTCGGTGGTCTTTGTACATTGTGATCAACCCTTTCAGCAATGTATGTAAATTATATATATTGACCACCCAGGAAAACAGGGTGATGAATATCAACCCAAGCTTTACTGAAGGAAGAAGAAACCGAACGAGGCAAGAGGCTGCCGGACGGGACGTATCGAGAAATTCGAAACCTCCATTTTCCACCGCTGGGTTGCAGACGGCTGCCTCATACCTACACACTGGGAACCATGGGATACATCATGTGCGCTGGAGCGGAACATCAGATTTGAGGATATTTCAGTGTGTGCCCATAGAAGATCTGTCGCAGTGGGGAGGGGAGAAGTGATGAATCTTTCCCCCTTTTTTTTTTTCTCTTTCTCTATTCACCCCTTCTCCTCAATCCTCCAACCTTTATGCATATTTTATTTGCTTTTAGATTGCGTTCCATCTCTCCGTCGTCACATCTTCATCAAAGCCAGATCATAAGCTGGCTGCTTCTGCAGTGCCTCTCATAAATCTCGCCTCTGAGGAAAACCACCCCTCTCTGTTGGAATGCACACGCAAAAAAAAAAAAGAAGTAGAAGAAGAAAACAAGAATCCTCCCAATTCACGAAGACTTTTCCTTGGATGGATGTAGCAGATCTGAATTTGAAGAGGTACGACCATCAACTCGGCATCAACAGAGGTTGCAGTGCGGTTCCTTTGGTTTTACAAAATAGGAAAATTTGATTGGTTTTGGGGGCGCTCATCATCTTACAGGTGTCACAGAAACTTTCATGAGCAATGTAACAACATTGTTTGTTTGTTTGTTTGTTTGTTTGTTCATTTTCTATCTGAGAAGATGGCTGGATAGCCCATATTCAGCTATGCTAAGCTGGTCTTCCATGGGGTCCAGTTGTCATCAGCATTATCAACATCTTCCATCACTATGACAGGTGAAAAGTCCTCATATTCACTATACACAGTAAGATTAAGAAGGAGAAATCATCTCATAATATATTGTGCTTATTCACTTACAAGAATATCTGTTGGTTTGCTTTCTTTGCTATCAACCCATTCCATACAGGAACCTGATGGCCTGGGTACTAGTCTATGGAAATTTAATAATTCAGTATAGAGTGGGATAAATGGGCACAAATATTTAGATCTTGACAGTCAATGAAGAGGGATTAGTCAATCCCTCTAATCCCTATGGTACCACCTTGAAGCATTCAAGAGGACTGCAGCACATTCCTCCTATACAATAGATTTTCACAGCTTTGCATTATGAAGATCCAAGTTTTAAGGGATTTACTATCTTAGCATTGGGATCTTGAAACACCATTGACTTTGTATGTAATGATATTGCCAATGGCACTGACAGATGAACAGAAAGCAAGAGAAATAGCTTGGCATATTTCAACTCAGGGAAGGTACCCAGTAAGGGTTTACTGTTTCTCAGCATGACTCTTATCTCAAATGCTGTGAAGTGATCACTTTCAAACTCTTAGAGCATATAGGGGCATATCATGTCAAACACGTTTCTATAAAAGTGTCACTGGTTCATCCTAACTTGACTGCAGTCCAGATAAACCAGTCGCTCTCCAGACTGCCATTGGAACACAAGTGTCTTTGTGATACAATGGATGTTGATACACGGGGCTCTGCCTCTGCATTGTACATCTGTGCTTCGATGAATCCATTAGTCTGTAACATCAACTGATGAAGTGGTCTACGATTGAGACTACCCTGGTTTGTTCCTGGGGTGGATGACTTTACAGGATTGATGGAATTATCTCACAGCTTGTCTGATTTGTGTTCACCAGAATATTGGAAGGTGTTTACACTCGAGTTTGGTGTAATAACTTCAAACCTCTGCCTCCCCGGAAATGAGTGCTTTCTTCTTCAAACACGAAGAAATAACTTCAATTCACCAAATGGGACCCTCAAATCGGCACGTCTCTTCTAATCGTGTTGACAGAACGGCTCACATTTCACAAATCTTTTGACTCATGCACATATGCGAGAGCCTGGCTTGCGCGACCAGCATTTTGCATCAAGGATAGCACGGGATTAAGATATACCAATTACACATGCAGACAAAAAGAATTATATTTCCTAGTTTCTGATGCAAGGGAGGTTTCTCTAACGTCTCGGTTTCCGCTGCAAGCGGGGCGATTCGGTAAGTGTTAATCGTCAAGCTCCTAGTGGCCCGCGGGCATCCCACAATATTGACATGCTTGGCTCTCTCACCGGGTCAACACACCATCTAATGAAATCACTCACACCGCCAGCATCGTGGAGAAAGGTGAGCACTTGGCAGAGAAGTGCTCTCACTAGTCTCGTCTCCCAGGCTGCTAACATTTGCTCCTCCCAGCTCGCTGCATCTCTTCAACGCATCATGGATCGGCTCCGTAGCAACGGTATGACCTACAATAATTGTCACTACCATTGTTGTCATAGCTTGATTTTGGGGGAATATACCCCAAAAGCTATATTTGGGAAGCATGCAAACTAGAAACTGGACCAATTTGTTTGCGGGAAGGGGCTACCCATTTGTTCTCAAGACAAACAGGGTATGCACCCGGGCAATGCCTATAAAGCAAGCCACGATACTGGTCTGGCGAATAAGACTAGGAGATGATAAATCACGCTGGGAGACCGACCACATTGCTCCACATGACTTCTCCGCATTCTTTTTTATTTAAATCATTTTTTTTTTTACAGACTTGCCACCAACAAGAAGAACATCAACAAATCATAATTTTCCCTGGACAGGATGAAGCTATGAAAAATCAGCAAATCTAATCTCATTTCTTTATTTTTGCCCCTGTATTATAGAGAAAGGGTGTTTAACTCATGGGAATATTGTGGGAACACCCACACCATGAAATGGATAAGACTGAAGTCCTAGAAATGTACAGTGGCATAGAGGGTTTCCCATCTTTCTACCAATCTATTCTGTGGGCAGAGGGGATAACATACATAGAGGAACCCCAGGAAAACAGGAGCAAGGTCTGTGGGTGGGAGGTGTACAACAATGCCACTGACCTCCTTTGGTTCAATAACTCTCCCAGGAAGTCAAGTTTAACTCTCTAATTACCAAGGGGCGAGAGGGCTGTGCTAAATGTCGATTGGAAAACAAAGTCATGGAGCTGAAAGGGTCTAAGCCAAAACATAATTCTCATACACCTGCAAAACGGTCAATTATTGCTCCAAAATGCAATGCAGGCATAAGAAATGTGTGAAAAAAATGCTGTAATAATAAGATTTCAGTCAAGTAACTATGAAAATACAAAATATTAGCCGTAAGGAGTTTGCCCAAAGTCCACAATCACAGAGCTTACCCGATCCTGGTTTCTACATGATTTTTTCTTTATCGATTAACGATAATTATAATTAAAAAAAATTGTGCCACAGCAATATCCATTGATCTTTTGCGCTAGAGAGAATCACATGCAGCTTGTTGGAAAATACAACTGCTACGGCACGATCAATCATCACGTAATGTTCTACTTTCTCACAATGCTGAACGGGGAGGGCTCTTCTGGAAAAAAAAAAAGTTGCGCACCATGATCGAAATTAGTGTACGAGCTTGATTTCAAAATACTCCAAAACAATGCATCCTCATGGCAAATCACATAAGTATCTTGGTAGACCCTTTTTAAGTTTTGCAAGCAAATTCCAAAATAGTGGAAGATGAATTTTGAGCCCTTGCTGAGATCTATTTTTTGGCAATCAAGGAATGAAAGCAGTAGATCTCTTCCTCCTGGTCCTTTGGACTAATCCTATTCCACTCTTCATACTCCTCACTCCCAGACCAGGAGCCGGAATATTGTGGTTATCCTTTCAGAAATTGACTGTTCTAGCTCTCACCCACTTCTTTTAGACCAGTTACATGCACTACCCTCTACCTCTAGCCGCATTCACAAACATCCGAAATTAAACATTTTTGAAACTCAACTGTTTTTGTAACGCAATACAAGAACCATTAATTCTTGTGTGTGAATGCAAAAAAAAAAAGTCATTAATTCTTGCAATAAGCATCATGATGAAAACAGTCCTGCTTTGTTAATGATAATAATTAAAAAAAAAAAAAAAAAACTCTCACAATGATTTACCATGAGTGCTGTGTGAAAATGGCTGGCAAAGACACTGTCAATTTAATTTTTTTTTTTTTTTTTTTTTTTACTTCCATCATGCAACTGTCACAGTAGGTTCGCATGCTAGGATGCCTGGGAACATGTTCCATTTATAGCCATGGAGGCAGTCTGGAGTTTCAAAGCTTTCATTTGCAGCCATTCCAGCTTGACTTTTTTTGAAATGCAAAAACCGATAACTCCTGCATAATGCGCTAATGTCTGTATTAGTGCGTGTCTGTATTAATGTCTGTCTGTCAGTATATCTGTCTGCCTCTCTTTTGCTTTCTCACTCTCTATCTTTGATTCATTCTACAACAGGAGCTAGTCCATTCTGGACCTCTTTCACTTCTTAAATCATACAGATACTGAACACAGGATTGGATTAAACCAAGGTTGCTTCTTTCTTCTTCTTTTTTTTTCTTTTTTTTTTTGGGGGGGGGGTTATATGTTTGTCTCATGTAGACTGTGAAGAGGACATTGCACTTTAGTTCAGAAGAGAAATGTTGCCATGTAACAAATGCCATTTACTTGGTAATACTGGATTATGCTGGTTTGACATTTAAACCTGCACTCAATGCAAGCATCGAGGGATCTTCAACAAATTGTCCACCCCTGTCAGCACGTCTTAGCAGAGACGAGTCCAAT
Organism: Diadema setosum; assembly: GCF_964275005.1. Classification (NCBI taxonomy): domain Eukaryota; kingdom Metazoa; phylum Echinodermata; class Echinoidea; order Diadematoida; family Diadematidae; genus Diadema; species Diadema setosum. The sequence continues at coordinate 4,091,169 of NC_092689.1, read as the reverse complement.
CAGCCGAAAATACGCTCATCCCAGCAAACTGCCTCAAATCCAATTTGACACCGTTCCTATTTACACTCCCCTCCTACTGCACAGCTGACAAAGAGGCTTATAAATTGATTCATGAATTTGATACTGCAATATTCCTGATCAACGGCCAAAACTTCCCGAACCCATATCTCCCCATAATATCCTTTCATTCCCCGAGAACAATTTCACTTTCTTCCTTTCCTTGAGTCTTAATCCATCCCGACAGGTGATGAAGTAGAAGCAAATATGACACAAATTCATGTTTACATACCTATTTTATTTCGATTCTAATGATGCAGATATAGCAATGCACATATTTGCTCTGCATCATTAGAACTGCAACTAAATTATTTTGCACAGCAAATATGCACTCACACCAATTCGCCAATATCCAAAGCCTGGCTAACTGCCTGACAATGAGTTGTGCATTTCAACAATCAGTAAGCCACAGAGAGTAAATATTTAGTTAAACAGATCTTAATTGGTACGTTTCCAACATCATCTTTAAGTAAAGCCAGCATAAAGAGAGGGTGGACAGTGAGCAACTTTCTTGTAGTTTCAATCAGTTTGATTTCATGGAGGAGTATTCACACTCTTGCATTCAGGTAATCACAATCATAATTCACACTCTTGCATTCAGGTAATCACAATCATAATTCACAATGTCTAAATGCAAAAGTTATGAATGCTACGGCCTTGTAGAATATTGTATATATGCCATATATCTAGCGAGTCTAATTTTTCGCAAATGAGGACTTCCCGAGAATTTCACGAGTGGTTAAATTCACGATTTGGAAGTACAGTACTGAACAGAGAAATGTATGCCTGCACATCACACTCATGTCAGTGTAAGAGTTAATATTTTGGTGTGTTTTTTAAATTTGTAAATAGTACCCGACTCGGAAATAAAAACCTAGCAAAATATAAACAGTAACATATATTTCTTATCTGTTTTCATATCTCTTCAGCAATACAATATCTTCTTCACGAGGTTGGTGAAAATATAATGACATATTCTTGACGGGATGAAAAAAAATATTTTGTGGCTTCTACCTAATATGTTTTGTTTTGTTTTTTTCCACAAGGACTAGCATAAACTCAATATGAATGTTTTCCCGTTGATTGAATGTGGGGTAGAATGAGATATGTTCCTGTACTGTATAGGTTGGTACAATACTCTATATGCCATATCTCTCAGGGTTTTTATTTTAGTGAATTTAGCAAGTTGGATGCTATTTGCAAATTTAACAGTGGACAAAAACATTTAACTCTGATCCAAACATGAATGTGACATCATGCACGTGTACATTTCTGTGTTTATAACTGTACTCCATGATGCAAATTTAACAACTCACAACAAATTGCTGGGAAGTCCAGATTAACGAAAAAAAAATTAGACTCACTAAATACATGACACATAGAGTATGATGTCGAAGTGAAAACAAATTCTCTTCTACAGATGATGAACATTTACATGCATCTACAACAAGTCCAAAGGCTTGTTTAGTTTTGTCCCTGGTTTTTGAAGTACCCCCTCAGCCTTGGACTTGCACTTTTTATCCCGGCCTAATGCCTATCTTCTCAAGTTATCATCAAACGAATCATCAGCATTTAAGATGAATGCATCCTGACATGAACTAGTTTCCGTCTTCCCACAACACAGAATGTGATTGACCCCACTGGTTACCCAAGATAAGTAAGCAACCTTCCGCGAGCATTACCTCCAACCAGTGAGGTCGTCGGGGGAAATACGATGCGCAGGCGATGAACAAAAGGCACGCTAAGAGGGGCGGAGAAATCTTTTGGGACCGGTGCGATAGATGTGGGGGGGGGGGGGGGCAGGAGAGGAAAGGAGGGGAGGGACAATTTCTTTGGTGGAATCCGGAATGCCTGTCATCTAAGCCCGCTCTTTCAGAAATGTTTTCATGTTTATCAAGTCACTTGACTTTTATTGGAAGTGATCATCCTGGTGGTAGCTAAAGGTGAAAGGAAATCTCCCTCTATTAGGAGCCCGGTGTCCCAGAGAGCCAGAGACGGGAGGCATCACCAGGGTGACACAGGATCCCCAAGCAGACAACCTCTTGGTAACAGCTCCTTGGTAACAGCGTGGCAACCCACTCTTTTCCTTCCCACTGGTCTTCTGTTGCCTCTTGCTCAGCAGGGCTCGTCTTATCTTGTACAGCCCACTTATCACTAAGATGACCCCCCCCCCCAATCGAACAAACAATTCAAACATTTATGATGCCTGATGCACCTTTCGGGATAAAATCTGTGACATCACCTTCTGTCTCAATCTTTGCAATAATCAGGGATGAGATAATACTGTTATAAAGGGAATATACCACACTACCAATAGGGAGATTTCTGTTTTTATTTCTTACACATGTTCTTATTTCTTCCTTGAACAGATTAAAGGCATCTTTTTGGCTCAATGAGAAATCATTTATATTCTATGTCAGTGTCATACAGTGGCCATGAATGAATTTCAAGATCAAATTCCTCATGACTAACTTTCCATTCTGAGTCTAATTGTATTAGTAACTTGCCTTAGAAGAAAATCCCTCCATGGTATGCTAGGAAAATTCATCTGGTAATGTCGTTTTGAAGTGTCTTATTGTTAAAAAATGTCCAAAATGAATAACCAATCATGTGTTGCACATGTCTACACCTTGCTCACTTCATTCTTTTAAATGTTACACGAAAGCAGTCTAAATGCAACTTTTAAATCCAACTGTGGAATTCTTTTGGAACAATCCTGGTGATATGACTAGAAGATATGCTAAAACATTTTTTATATAACAAGACTCCAATCCAAAATTGTTGTAACTTTGGATAAATTGTCTATTTTTTTAGGGGGGTCTTTGATAATGCATGCAGGATCATAGTATACATGATACAGCATCAGCAGGATCATGAGGACAACAATCTTTGGCAAAATTTTAAGATTACAATAAACTGTCTTATTAAGCAGAAATTTACAAAGACACACAAAGCAATGATCAAACAGAAAAATAGTACTGAGCAAGTGATGGACAGCATTTATTTTGTGTGAGTTTACAGATTCATTGCATTAATACTTTGCAGAGGGGAAAAAGGTATCTAATGACATGAAAACCGGTCAAGATTTGAAAGCAGGAGGCCATTTTTTTTTCCTTGCTGCCATAAAAGCATATTTGTTAAAAATTAGACTTTCCATGAGACTTTTTTTATTCCTTGTGACGATCGTGTCCAGACACTGGGATTAAAGGCTTAAGCAGGAAGGGGTATTGAGGGCAGGACATAGGATGAGCCTTGAGTCAAAATCTTGTCGCTGTCCACGGATATCTAACTCAAGAAGTCTGCTAGCGTCCTCCTCCGAGCATCCATTATTCCTGAGCACACTTCGGGTCAAGCTGTCAACATCACACATATCACCCAAAGTGAAATTTATATCAGGCATTGTGACAGTCGGAATAAGTTTGACTGCCGAAGATGATGAAGAGGATGTATACTCTCCATGTATATGAGTAGATACATGTAGATATGCGTAGAATTGACAAAATAAACCATAATTCTTTGGTTTGTTTGCTTTCAAATAGACTGTGAATATCTCTCTAGCAAATGTTAGTGTAAGCTTTTTCAGGAACGAGATCATCCGTTGAAGAGATAATATTTGTTGAATGGAAGAATGGGGACAGGATGACAACCCAGTCAAGCAGAGAAGAACTCCCAACCACCAACCTCCCCCCCCCCCCCTCTTCTTCCAGGGGGAAGTTTTTTCTAGCTCCTGGTGGTGCTGAGAGATACCTGACCCCACATGACCCCTCGCCCATCTCGTTTCTTCTTCTTCATCACAGCGAGAGAAATCTTCCCTGATCTGGGCTTATCCCTCCAGGAGGAGTTATTGGAGGCAGTGTCTCATTTGAAGTCTCTTGTCCTCTGATACCACTCTGGTCTTTTTCGGTACACTTTTATCATCTTTGTCTCATTTTTCCTCCAACCCTTTTCCCTTTTGAGTTGGGACACGGCACAGCAAAAACGCTGTCAGGCATTTCTAGTTGAACTGGGAGGATCCTCCTAAAAAGAGAGGGGTGGAAAACTGTATAAAGTCCGGGCAGTGATTATAGGGTGCATGAACGGAAAGGGGCTTAGCACACCAACTGCGAGGACATCTGAAAAGAATGAAACAAGTTGCTGAGACAAGAAAATGGATGGGGCCGTCGCTGGGCTTCGCATGACTGGACGGCGAGAGAAAGGCTCCGTAATGAAGTACACAACTAGTGAAACTCACCGGAAGAAATGGAACAAAGTGGGCTAACAAACCGTGTCCTAATGTTCTTAAAAAGCAAGTGTTAGGCTTCACTTCTTATCCACATTTTTGTTTTGTCAGAGATATTGCTGTATGGGTACTCTTTTTTCCTCTCTTCTTGACTCACAAATTTGAAACACCAAACACAGCTGGAAGTGTCCCAGTCAAACAGATTTCTCGTCGTTAAACTTATTTCTTTCTCTCTTTCTGAAATGTGAGCTTTTCAGGGTACAATTCTACACGGGACTAGCAGCTGCACTCTACTGCATAACACACAATATGATATGGGAAGTGGAATGACCCTTATCACCCTTCACTTTCATGTGAATTCATTCTTGAAATGCTTTTGTTTCTTTGCAGAATCGGTGACAATTGAAACATGCAAGTCAGACACCATAAAGAGCTTTATTTTGTTTGCATTTAAGCACATGGTCCAGCACTGAAAGTCTACAACTAGAGTATACTCGTAAACAACAAAATGATTACAAATGTGACACCATGAAATGGGTGCTTGGTGTAGCTGTCTTGACATTGCAGGTACAATTAAACATACATAAGGCTCTGCTATACCCCTTGTATAGACAAACTCTTAACATAATCCCTCACAGTGGAGCATAAAAGCATCTTTGAATAACATCATGAATGAAAGTTCTATGCGCTATTGACTGGAAACCAAAGTGCATTCCAGGGTGATTTTAAAATGTGACAAGAGGAAGGAGAGGCAAAAAAAAAAAAAAAAAAATGAAGGGGGGGGGGGGGGGTGTAGAGTGGTAGCTAAGGAAGTCCCTTTGACAGAAACAAATGAAGTACCCTACTGAGTGGTGGCCTAACCTGGGGTTGAGGTGGGCACACACATGAAGACACAGGTGTTCTTCAAGTCTTAAATTTATATTAAGGTCTCTGATGGCTAGTCACTTCTCTATCACATCTGACTCATTTCTACATAGAGTGCTCTTCCACTCTAGTCACAGAGATGAAGAAAACTGCCTCCTTCCACTTGGAATGGCCGGAATTAACATCTCTAGCAACCTGCAATTTGGAGGAAGTAAAACACGTAACCTTACACATCCTTCCTACTTAAAATTCATTCGTTAAGGACAAATCACTTCTTAAAACTGGGCCTTGAAGAGAAATGAAGCATTAAATCAATGTTCAGCAAAGGATGCAAGAATGCAAATGATATGCCAAGAGTAACGACCTTTCAAACAGATGGTTCATACCTACCAAGCTACTGGCAGACTGCATGAAAAGACATTGTACACAAACACATTGTGAATTGGTAATAATAGAAGTACCGTGCTAACACTATAGAAAGTACAGGATACAATGGAGTCCTTGCTAATTCTGGTTCACGATATCCCATATTGTGAAATAGCTGGAAACATTTTGTTTTTTTCTGTTTAGTTGTGATGTAGATCTTTTCAGGAGATCTTTCCCTAAAATGCTTGAGATTTTCACACAAATGTTTGCTTTATTTGGCACAAAGAAAATTTAAATTCTAAAGTCCAGATCTGTCAAACATATAGTTGACCTGATTTTGATATTGCTCTAATGGAACTTACAGAAAATAACAAGGATGAATAAATAATGGCTAGATTTGAATTGATGCTATCTGTGCTTCTCCATCAAAAAATCAATACTAATTTCTTATCTTTGCGATCTCCATAGTGACAATAACAGAGCTCATTGCAAAGAATGTCACAAAACAACCTATGAATTATTAAAGATAACTCCTGAGGTAGTGTTTCAATTCTTTCTTTCTTCATCAAAATACTGATTGTTTTCTTCTGGAACTGAAAAATACAACTCTTGAAATCACAGACACAATCCAAACATGTACAGTTAGTATAGCTACCAATATTGTTATTTTTGTGAGCTTTTCTTCAGTTTAGATATGATAACTCATCTCATTATAACAAGTTGCCATTAACAATGGAGTCGGCACATTCAAAGGGATTTTTCCCACCAACCTTGAGCAGTGTGGACATACACTACTCGCAGTTGCACATAGCACGCCAATGACACTCGAAGGAAATTATGTCTATTTCCGTTCAAGCCCATAATCAGCTGCTATTCATGCATTGGACCATTGTATCTGTATCTGATTCTTTCCATTTGCTGTTTGGTCTGGTGGAGTTTGTGCGAGGTATGATTGCGTCGTCAGGTTTGAGGGTCATTGGATAGAGGTATCTTGGCCAAAGGAGTGTTGTTGGAAGAAATATTTGATTGTTGTGAATCTCGGTGACTAATACTTCCTTTGACACAAACGTGAGTCTGACTTCGGTAATGAAAGACTTGAGTAGAGAGCTCCGTTACTGAATCAGATCCAATATCATAAAGTGAGATTCTGGAGGACTCTTGTCATGATACAAGTATCAAATCAACCACAATACAATGGAAAAGAAGGATAGATAGAGAGATGTATAGATGTATAGATAGATAGATAGATAGATAGATAGATAAGTAGATACAAATTTTAGGTAGATAGATAGGTAGGAAGATAGAGAGATATAGCGAGAAGATAAATAGATAGATAGATAGATAGATAGATAGATAGATAGATAGATAGATAGAGGATATAGATATTCCCCTTTTTCCTACATACATCCATGTTATGACAATTTTGTTTTAACAAGTGCAAGAGACAAGAGTGATAAAAAAGAAGTGTATACATACACCGTATCTTACCCACTGCGAAGGCCAAATACTTCCAAGAGTTTAGGCATTTAGACATCCCATTCTGTTTCATGTGAACTCTCACAGAAGAAGAACGAATTATGTTTTTTCCTTTTCCTCTTCTGCTGACTTTCAGATGGGGATGGGGCGTGTGGGGTGGGGTGTGTGGTTGGTAGATGGGGAGGGGGAGGGGGATGGATAACAAAATTGAAATGATTAAACTTCGAGGGAGAAATTTTACTAGGCCCCTCTCTCTCTTCTTGGAGCTTGCCCAGGATAAAGCTGGGCTGCTTGGTATAAAGACATGGTGAAAATCAATATTCATCTTCTAGCAGGGCTGCAAAAGAGGGAGATAGATAGATAGATATGACACTTAAAGAAAGAGATCGAAAGGGAGAGTGAGATAGACAGAACGGTGAGAGCAAATGGGAGAAGAGAGATAGAGAAGGAGATTTATGGATGAAATGAGAGAGAGAGAGAGGGGGGGGGGGGAGATAGTGTGAGTGATTGATACAGCCTGGAGTGCAAAAATGGCACAGAGACAAATATCAATGACTGAGAGCCATAAGGCCGCAAGTGCAGCAATATGATTCCCTTTCAATCATCATTAAAGGTTTAAACCTTCCTATGAAATTGTCTGCATGTGCATGCATGATAGTCTTTCTGGCATTAACTGAAGATAGTAGGCTACGTGTTTTCGGTTTTTGTTTGACACACAAATATTTCTCACAGTGTATTTCTCATGTGTCTTGACACATATCCGGTCTTCTCCCTGTATGATATATAAATGTGTATGCGCAGGCTTACTCGGGGAGGTGTACTTTTGGACCAGAAATACCACAGTACTTCATTAATAGGAATAGAACCAACTGAAATACTGTGGTATCTATTACCATGGTATTTCATCAGTGAGAATGTTGACAAGATATTACCATGGTATTTGACATCAGGGTAATTCTGATGTGAAAGCACCTAATGATACCATTAGTTTTAATGTGAATGCACCTAATGACACCTTTAGTTCTAATGTGAATGCACCTAATGACACCTTTAGTTCTAATGTGAAAGCACCTAATGACACCTTTAATTCTAATGTGAATGTGCCTGATGACACCTTTAGTTCTAATGTGAATGCACCTAATGACACCTTTAATTCTAATGTGAATGTACCTGATGACACCTTTAGTTCTAATGTGAATGCAATGGTGACACCTTTCATTCTAATGTGAATGCATCCGATGACACCTTTAGTTGTAATGTGAATGCACCTAATGACACCTTTAGTAGGAGGAAAAAGAAGATAGGAAGGTTGGAATGGGGGAAAAGAATGACAAAAGGAGCACTGGAGGGAGAGAAAAAATGAAGTAATGGTAAATACAGAAACTAACATAAAACTTTGGAAAAAAAGGCGAGAAAAAGGCACCACAAAACACAGAGAAAAGGAGAGAAAGAGAGAGAAAACAAATACTCACATGCACATTAAAGGTGTGTTCTGCATGAGAGCACTGGAATATGAACACTTGACACATGATACAGTACATGGTGAGAAGGAAGAGGAGAAGACGGAGGGGGAGAGGGGGAGGGTGGGGGGAGAGTGTTAGCTCGCTGAAGACCAAAGTTAAGCAGAGGAAAATACTTCATCACAATTTCTCGGTGACAAAAGAAAAGCTGGCAGCGATTGTCTGCCGAGCGAGAAGTGCAAGTGCATGGCGGCTCCCCAGAGATGCAGCTGATTCGTTGATCACACACAGAGCCTGCTCGCCTCCGTCGTAGAGGGACTGTTCACGAAAGGCCGCTGGGGCCAAAAATAGAGCAAAAAATATATGCCACGACATGCACAGAGGAGCCAACAAAATACCATGTCACCCCTCTCCCCTCCCCCACCCCACCCCCACCTTACCACCCTCATATTGGAACACCATATCATTCAATCCAGCATAGCATGGTATCAGCCCCATACCAATACCTCTGCGATGGGAACAAAGGAAGAATGGTTATTGTCATCGCTCTTATTAAAAAACCTGTTTTTCACCCCAACTTAAAGTGAGATGGAGGTAAACACGAAAATGCAGCGATAACATATCTTCAGAGAGGAATATTTGTGCAGTTGTGAATAACGGAGAGGTTCCACATCCTAGCCACAGATTATCAGCATAGTACGATCTTAGTAGTGCAGGCACATGGGGGGAAAAAATCTGGGGGAAAAAAACTGTGATACCCAGGAGGGCAATTGAGTCAACATCATTTCAGCGAACTTGATTTATTTACTCTTCTAATGAAAGAAACTGAATATCTTGTTCATCGGTGAAGAGACCAACGAGCCTCCCCCCCCCCCCCCCCACACACACACTGCCCTATGACTGGACTTCTTTAACTTCCTCATATCTATAAAAGGCAAGTCTGTTCAATGCATTTAGAAGCAATGCTCACCGAGTAGCTGCAAGGTTAAACTTGAAATTTTGGTACCAATCTGCTATAATGATGATGAGTTGGTCAAATATATGACAAAATTTAGCAAATATAAGAAGGAATATTACATATGCAGTTTGTGCAATTTGCTGTCGAGAATTGAGTGCCCAGTAAGATATCTTTCAAGATGACTTCTATCAAAAGGAGAGCTATCAAAATGGTGCACTGCTGCCAAGAAGAAAATACATGCGCAAACTGTCACCAAAAGTTTTAAGTAAAGGAGCCTAATTGAGATGGACAAAATGAAGCATGACAGATCAGCTACAACTCTGCAACCTCAGTGTTAGACTAAACAAATCATGCTTTTTGACCACTATGTGAACAGGTCCACATGAGTGGGTGTTTTGGGGCCATCACAGAAAGAGTATGGGTCTACATGAAACAACATCCTGAATCTGATCTATGAGCGCATTAATGCGTAGCGACAGCCGGGTCGCTCATTTCAGTTCCGCCAATCCAAACGCAATCACGGACCGATTAATCTGCCGCGGCCGTAATTAATTAAATGCAATGCGGAACACGGAGGCCCTCCCCTCCGCAGAACCCGGGACCTTCTGAGACGCGACAGCCATCTTCATTAGCACCAATCTTGACTCGTGTGAATGGAGTCCACCACCAAGAACAACATCTGCATGCTGTCTCGGCATACATCCTTCAAGAAGAGGAAGGAAGACCTCATTCATCAATCTCTGTTGGGAGGGGCTATGGGGGGGGGGGGGGGAGGAGGAGGAGGGAGATGATGTCGAACAGGTGGTATACTCTGCTTAGCATGGTATGCTGGCTCTCGCTGTAAACATTCATGTCAGAGTTTAACATTTGACACAGGATAATATCCTGATGTTAGGAGGTACAGACAGACTGGAATTAAACAGTAGTCTGGGAGGGGTCTCCCTAAGAGGACTCCCTTTTTTAAAAGAAATGTCCCGAGAAGTCTAACGTACCCTTTGACTCTGCTGTTCTCATACCCCTTGCCAATACCCCAATCAGCTGTCTCTGATGGGAGAAATTTATGGGAAAGGGATTGTGACATCTAGGCATCTTCACACACTGAACCCTACACCATGGAGTCTGCATTTAGCAAGCCAGAAGAAAAAAAAATCACATATGCAATTTCATCTTTAAGTGTTTCCTCTATCAAAGGCGAGTACAATGAAGTCCTGCTAGTCTTGTTACTCAGGCTTCAACCCATCATTTTCAGCTTTGGTTCCATCAAACATTTATTGACAATCAGATGCACTTGTGTATTATCTATCTCTCCAATTGCTACGTCAACAGGGAGATGCCGAGAAAACATTATGCACAAAACACTACACACCACACCAGTGCACTTGTTCATGCTTTGAATCGTTTCCACGGAGAACTGTGGGATTAACCTATGTGGAAATTACAGGCCCTGAAGGGAAACTAACACCACAGGACAATGAAAGAAATAGATTTGCCCTCTCAGCATGTAATGGGCCTCATTTTCATATCTCGGCCACTTTGGTTGGATGATCTGGTTGGATGGTTCTGCAAAACACCTCCCCAGCATACTAATCAGTCCAGAGTGAGAGTATATTATCAGTACTCCCAACAGTTTTGCTTCGTTTCAAGGAAAACTGCAATTATAACTGTTGAAAGCATAAAGAAACATCCACACTTGCAAGGTAACATCTTCCAGCCATCTCCATGGCAACCATGTCTGATAATTATCTTGCAATCTGCTGGCCTGTCCCGCGGGTTATACATTGGCAAGAGTGTCATCACGTTTTTCATAACTGACTTTCAATGGCAAAATCCTGCAATTAACAGAGGGCAAATCAATGAAAATATGCATATTGTGACCCCCCCCCCCCTTGCCCCAACTGTGATGCAACACACAGCTCACAGCTCTCATTGGTTTCTATACCTGGCCTGAAGAACCAAACAATATATCTCCTGATACATCAGTCTTCTGCTTTGCTGATACACTAGCAAAAGTAGATCATTCCATACCATACACTGTTACAGAAGTCTTACTCATCTATACATTTGTAAAGTAACATCATTGATTGTTCCCACATATTTAAGCAAAATTAGCTTAAAAGAGGATGTCCTTCATGCTTTTCTTGCCATGGTCATTAAAAAATAATTCAATTTGTCATCATTTGGCAAATACCCAATCTTATGCAAGGCACATTACTAATTGGGACATTATGTGAATGGAGTTGAATTTTGGGTACAAATTTACCTAAAGGCCTTCATCACGTAATATGGTAAAACTGTTATCATCGAGTATTTTGACCCCTTACAAGAAAAAAAAAAAGACAGGTGAAAACAGATGTGAAGAAAATTCATTCCATTAGTCTTTCCATAAGTGAAATCAGTACAGAAATGTGGTTGTAATCTTGCCTTTCTGCTCCTAGCTATAAAATGGAGGAAGAAATGAACAACTGAAAAAAAAAAAAAAACCTCAGTCACGTCTTCCACATCCTCCATCCATGCGGTAAACAAAGAATCCCCAGAACATATTCATGACGTAATCATCTAAAATCCCATAACTCCCCTTCAACAAAACTTTGACTACATTTCCCTCGCAGTGCGATCCCCCCCCCCCCTATAATTTAGGTCTTCACCAATATTTTACGCTTGAACTTTCACTTTTGATGCGGGCCAGCACTTCCTCCAAACAAAAAGATTATGACTCATGACATTCTTGCGAAAATTCTGCGCACAGAGGGCGTCAAACAATTACACTTGTGAAAACAGAAAATTTGATTAGCCCAGGCATAGGAGTGCGGCAGGAAAGCAAGAGGGGCCATTATTAATTCACATTGAGCCATTGTATGGCTATGAGTTTCAACTATCCATTCCCCAATGTATGCCGCATCCCCAGGACTGCGGGCCTCTCCACATCAAGAGGGAGCATCACTTGGAGAAGGGTCCTCAGACGGAGACCCGTACAAGCAGAGTTAAAAGGATCGAGCACATAAATGAGATTAAGACTTCCAAGACGGGCGGTCATTTCTGGGGTGAAGTGCATATATTTGGGCACTCTGCATTCCACGCATTGGTCAAGGTGAACTCTTCGCTGGCATTCACAGTTCACCGACTTGCCGTGGTCCATGTACGAGAAACACTAACTAAATCTACCTTCCAAATGTCATTCATAATTATTTACCTCTCTAACAACAATAGTACTTTCCCAATTATTTCAATGATATAGTGTAGTCATACACTCCTCTATCACAAGTATAACCAGTACACTACAAAATTTGGAAATCCTCAAAGACTCTATACACGACTCAGAGGTTCGTGAATGCAAGTGGCAATTCCCACTGGAGTTAACAATGTACATAGTGTATGCCAGTAGAAACATAAATTAATCCAGCTCCCATAAACATGCATTGTACTAAAATTATATTAATATGCAGCTCATCTCCTATGTGACTTTTAATCAAATGACTGGTTTGGAGCTTTGTACATTTTATGAGCCTACACAATTCACTACTGGACTCCTATGGGGTTTTGTCCAATACATACATTGTTTTCTCTTTGGGTACATATCAACAATAAATGGGACTTCAATTAAGATACATTTCAAACAGAGGAATTATAAGCTAATGGGTTGAGGCAAATATAATTCATGGTTACACTCATTCTCCATTTATCATTGCTGGAAATATATCCACAGACAAAGAATCTAATTATCTAGAATGTTTAATGTCAGAGGGTATAAACATGCTATCGCGGTAATGATTGTAATTGCTTCTCTGCATCATACATACTGAAGAGGTCACTGTATATTGGAGTATAAATCAGGTCTTATGTAATCTTTTACGACATAGTTTTACAAATGACCACTCTGTCCAGATAAATCAATTCATCAGGTCACTGCATCTACACCACACTTCAAAAAAAGTGGGTGAGATGAAAATTATTTCATCATCATAATTTGTAGAAAAGGGCTATTGTTCCAAATACCTCAGAATCACAATGGGAGGAGACAGGGTTCATAAATAAAGCCAACTTTAAGAGGCACATAGAGCAGACATATAATATAGGCACATCAATATATTTCTTGGTATTAAGATTTGTTTGACTATGGCCCAAGCAAGGGTATTAATGATGTAGGGATGTGGAATGTCCAATACATCATGTTTTGTGTAGTTTTGTGTAGTTTTGCTTGATGCTTATACATACATACATGCAGGCATACATACATACATACATACATACATACATACATATCCCTGTTACATATCTGTATGTATATTTTGCACACACATGCGATTCTGGGAGCTAGTCATGAGAAAATAATGGATATCATATCAGGAGTTTGTTTAGAGAGACCACTTGGTACAGTAAGACCTGAGAACAGATTCGCACCGAGGAGAAAATAATACAATTAGGTTCCGACCAATAGGTACAGCAGGGGGTTCGCCAGTGTGAACAGGGTCACTTCAATCAATAGGGTATGTTCACATTGCAAACTAATCCTCACGATGTACCATCTAAAAATGAAGTATCATTCACTGGCTTATAAAGAAAACAACATGGGTGTGGAAAAAAAGAGGCATTTCTCTGACAGATACTCTTCTTCAGTCAACAGAATCTGTAAGTCAAAATAAGAGAAAACATATAATCACTGAGTATTATGCCTGATGTGATCGTTCGTTTTCACAATTTGAGCACTGGTTGACGTAAGTGTGAAAAACCTCGCGATTCATTTTGAGGGAAGAGAAGGAGGTACAAATGAAGGAGAATAGAATAAAGCCACAGACCAAGTGTAATAGCAGGGGTCAGAACTCTTGTTGACAGCCCAGACACAGCGGGGGAAGCAAGTTTCCACCCAACCTCCCCATTTTTCAGCTGCTTTCTTTATCTACACGTCTCAAAAAAACATGTCAACCTGTTTTGTGAGGGGTGGAAACAGGTAAAAGGGGAGAAAAACACTCAGGCACAAAGAAGGGACCAATATTCAACAAAACTTACCGGCTTGGGGTACAATTATCTTCCGTTTGTCAAGTAGGGGGTTGTGGGAGGGGTATACTGGGCACCACGAAATATCACAACAGAGAGAGAATAATGAAAACAGGCGGCCTCTTGCTCCACTTTGAGATGTTTGCCCAAAGTACCCTAACAAACCACTCCCATGCCCATGCCCCCCCCCCCAACTTGCTGAAATTTACCTGGCAGAACAAACTTTCCGCTCAGATGCCGAGTCTTCTGGAACATGAGAGATGGCCAACATACAAAAGCATGGAGAGAGAATCACTGCACAGAGCAGCATAGTTAGACCATGACGACTAAAATTCCTGACCTCACCTGACCAGACTTCAAGCAGTGAGATTATGCGACTTGAAGAAATATCATACAGACACTAAAAGTCCTTGAAAAACAGGTGTATCAGGTGGGAGAAATATGGCTGCCGCAGCAGACAGAGGCTTTTTTTTTCCACCCAGCAGTCGGAACCTCCTCAAACACTCCAAAGATACTTCAAGAAGTTCCAGTCCAAGCTCAAATATGTCGAAAGGATTAAAGACCAGCATACAGAGTTCACTGGCATCAGATTCCAAGTCAACTTGTCTCGCAACAATTCAGCGTGATGCGAGCAAGCTGTGCTGGATGAAAATTGCTCTGAACAATATGTGTGATGCGACTGATTTGGGGCACCATGCCTGGCATGATTTTAGAAGCAAAATCAACCCATGAGTCTGGTGAGAAATCAAGTAGAAAACATGATGTGCTTAGAGCCCCCAACATTTATGATAGGTTTATGCAGAACCTGCCTAAAATATCATATGGGCCTGTAGAAGCTGAGAGTGCAGATATACCGTCAAGTTCCTCTGAACTTTCCACACTAACTAAAGAAGAAAGAACAACAAAAAGAGTTAGCTCCCACAAAACAAACATCCTACAACTATGAACAAAATATTCTGTTGCAAATCAACTGCAGCCATTCATATATCCATTAACTTTTCTTCCTCTATGCCATGCCAGCCCTGATATTATTTGACATCCATCTTCATTCACAGATGTGCTAAAAATTTAGATAGAAAGTGAAAACTAAAAAAAGTATAAAAAAAAGTACTATTCCTAGAGAGTATAAGTTCCACAAACTGAATAAATCATTAAGGGATACTTTTTATTCATTTTCTATTTACCTTTTATTCATTTGCATTTACTTTTCCTTGGGATTTGACATAATTTTCAAAGAACATTTTAAAATTGATAATTCCTTCTTTACATGACAACAGTTTAAATTCTATATAGCACCATGGAGTTGAAAAAAAAATACTGAAAAGACTTCACATTACAAGAGTATATATGATTTATGTCTCACAAAATGAAAGATCATAATCAAATCTGACATAATCATATCGATAACTGATCATTTCTCTCACACAAAGAGGGAGCCTACGGCTGTCCCTTTTGACCTATGACCTTTTGACCTATGACCTTTTGACATCCCGTGACCTCTTGACATCCTGGCTGTGATGGGCAACATTTCCCCAAGATTCTGCTCCACCCTTTGATGTTCAATGACCCATATTTTATGGTGATTACAGTGATGATGATGATGATGATGATGAACCAGATGATGATGATGAAGATGAGGAATGACATGGGAAGAAAAGTTCAAAGTAAATTTATGACTTTCTAAAGGGCATGGCACTTGAAACTGGAAGAGTGGTTCACTTGAGCTACAAACCATACATTTGATCTTGCATTCTTATGTAAATTGACTTGAAGAAAGCACCATATCTTTTTCCTTTCACTCTCTTTCTTTATCTCGACTCTTTGGTCACAAAAGATGTTCCCTAAATTTGCGTCAATAAAGCTGGACAAACACTCACAAGAGGAAAGGAGCAGAATGCGTGTTTGACTGAGTGCTGGACTGACAGCTCTTAAACTCACTGCAGGATTTAACCTTAGTCCCACATATTGGAAAGTATATCTGCCCAACAAATCCCAAGAGGAGGAGCACCGCAGAGCAATGACAGCTTAGAGTCTGATGGACAAAAATTCTTGGGTCATAATCATCAAGCTTTCATCATAATCTCGTACTCTGGAATATTGTTTGAATTGAAGCCGCGTGTGCAAAGCAGGGCACAGACATTTGATACTTCCCGTAAATAATGCACTTTCCATCAAGTTTACCCACATCGGATGTGACTTTGTCTCAAGATTCGCAACCTTCTGTGGCTAACCCAGATTTTTACGAACAGTTTCCATCACCTAGCCAGCTATGTCTGGTTAAGCGATAGAGCCTAACCTTCCCCGGCAAGGCGTACTTATGTTCTGGATTGAAATATTAATCATCACAGCGGACAAAGAGGGGTCTGTCTTGCCCCCTTGTCGATCTCCCTAGCAGATATCCATGGCCAGTCCGGCGGAGGCATGTCACCAGAAGAAACGATGCTCATCATTATGAAGCTGACAGAGGTTTGAAGGGAACGCTAGAAATTTATGACGAAGCTGTCAACACATGGTATAGCCATCATCACTTCGGCTCAGACTGTTAAAACTAAAAAGTCAAATTCCATGGTTGGTATTCCACATTCCACACCCATACCACGACCTGGCAGTACGTGATACAATACAATCACTAGTGTAAAAACTTGATGCAGTGACTGCAGAATTACATATACAAATCTAGATACATTAATGTACTAGTTAGTTGCCAAGATCATTTTTCCCCCAAGAGCAAATTTCTGAGAAATATACAAAGGGTTACATTGGTCAGCGACCTATGCCTAATTCCAAAACTGATAGGCCTATTTTGTATATGAGATATTTTTGCATGCTTTGGACTTATGAAAATCAGAATGTTTTGGTCCAAACTACTCTTACAGTAACGTTCTCTTTTCACATTCAAATTCTGTCACTTGAACAAATTAACTTTTCCCCTCCTACCAAACAGAAATATATCTAACCCTCCATATGTGTGCACACAAACACACACACACACACATTTATTCTCCCCCCCCCCCCCCCACCCACCCAGAATCTTCAAGGCAGTGTAAATGTATCCCATACACTCCACTCTCCAGAGTTCTATCCACTGCACCAAATTCCTACCCAACACACATGCATCATTGATGTGCCAGTATGAGATATAACCTTTCTCATAATCTCTCCCAACCCTGCACTGTCAGGCTGAATCAAACTT
Organism: Diadema setosum; assembly: GCF_964275005.1. Lineage (NCBI taxonomy): Eukaryota > Metazoa > Echinodermata > Echinoidea > Diadematoida > Diadematidae > Diadema > Diadema setosum. The sequence continues at coordinate 4,073,584 of NC_092689.1, read as the reverse complement.
CGGAAGTAAGTGGCCGTAAAGTCAATTTCAGAAATTTGGAAATTCCCATCACACAAGGCATCCCCCGTAATAACATAAATTCTATTTTACCTGCCTGCCAACAGCAATCAATATGTACAGTGAAAGGAAGAAGAATATTAAGTGGCCTGAAAGCACAATTGCAAATAACACATCAAATCTTGATCAAACCGGTAAGAGTTTCTGCTCAGTATTCATATAGCTTCATAATGTGAATGATGCTCATTTCTATAGTGTGAAACTCATCATCGATGCAGAGGAACTCGAGTTTCTGGATTCAGATTGATGGCCAAATTATATCCTCTGCACTCGAAGCAGTGATGTGAAAACAGTGAATATTTCCATTAGTACATTTCCAAGGTGCTATTCACAATGGCAGTAAAAGAGCTGAAGTTACGGCATCAAAGTGAAAGATGCTAAGCACTTGTATGAAAAGCCAAAAAGAATGCAGTTTTGTAATTTCTATCTTTGCATGGAGTTTTCTTTCACAAGTTCCCCTGTGAAGCCCTCACCACAGTAAACTTGCAAATTTGTCTCACAACTCTGACTAGATATTTGCATTAAAAAAAATCCCCTTGGCCCCATGCAGAAATGTGAATTGCCAATAGCCAGAAGGCTATTGATTATGTAACATCTGTAATTGACTGCTTGGCCAAAAGACTGTAACTTTCTAATCTATTATGTATCAAAATCCATGGATGTTTCTTATCGTACAGAATAGTAATGAACCATTTTATCTGACTGCTCCCTTCAAATCAAGCATCTCAGGCTGAAATTCATTTAGTATTCACTAGTTTTTGCTAGGTAGGGCAAGCCCCCCAGTAATATTGCTTGCCTGCGGTACATCGTATAGCAGGCAAAAGTTGTCTGGAATCATTAATGAGAATTCTATTGTATGCATTATGTGAATATGAAGCAATGTGGGGATTTGCATGTAATTATGTAATTATCCTACAACAAAGGGAGATGGACAAAAACATGAAAGGCAAAGTTAAAATATATGTGGTAATTTTCTTAACTCAAAATTCCTGTCTGCTTTTTCTTGTAGGTAAAATACACAGAACATTTCTTTCCTTCACACAAAGTAGGGCCTACACTAAATGCAAAAGTTTGTAATGTTGTAGCGTTGTACTGAAAGAAAGTTGGGGAGGGGGATGATAAGATAGAGAATGTGAATGCCCCCTGTCGAGGAATTTTTTCTGTAACAACTGACCAGCACGAGATGGATAGAATGGGTTTAAAAAAACGTGTCATCCGAACTCCTCATCTGCCCACAGAGGCACCTGGATACCACCAGCGACTGAATTAGCTGGCGGCCAGTGGTAAGCCCCTCTGTCTGAACGCTCGTAAAACTGGTTCTCATGCTCTTTTCATGACTGTAAATGAACACTGGGTACACAAATTTCCCCGGCATTCTCCACGGAATTCATCAATTACTCAGCACCTTATCGCTGCCCCCTCTGGAGGGAAGGCACTTAAAGGATGAAAGCTTAATTGAAAATATGGCAGCAGTAAACAAAGAAGAAGACAGCAAAAAAAAAAAAATATCCAAAATAATTCACACGAGCTCCAAACTGTTCTGAATCACACCAACAGAAAGCAATAAATGCACGTCTGGAAACGAGTAAAGTGATAGGGCCATCATATTCTTGACACACGGATGAGACGCTCAAAGTACTCACAAGCCTAATACACTTTCATTGAATTCCCAGAAATATGCCATTACATGAGCTCATGATTCATGAAGTAACTAAATGGCATTTCTCCAGTTAACTTCCTTACAAATACATCACTTGCATCCCCTCGTCGGTTTACTGCCATTAAAAATTGCCAATCTCAAATAGGACAAAAAGAGTAACTATACAGGTTTACCCATTTTTTTTTAAGGAAAATCATCTATGAAGATTCACCCCTCAGAATTCATAAAGAAAATAGAGTTATAAATGGTGAACACTGTCATAAGGCCATCCTTTTCACATCAAGAGATTTTGTCATATGGAAAACAAAAACAAATGAACAAGTCAAGACCAAAACAGACTGGTGAATCTTTACAACTGACCCCTTAGACTATGGAAACTGGATACGCCAAGTACAAACTCTTTATGGAATGACAGTATTTCAAAGCTGACGGGTTGATTTGTACAAACTGCTAGCTTTTCTGCAATACAGATGTATTTGTTCTTTAAAAAATGCAAAATATTGGTTGACAATCAGCCCAACTTAATCTAGGTGAGTTCTTTAACTAGGTAAGCATTATTTTTTACTTCTGTTTTTTTTTTTTTTTAAACATGACCGGCATACTTACACAGACTTCAATATTTTTTTTCTTCCCAGCACTACTCATGCCAATTAGTGAATGTTTGCACAGAACTTGGTAACAGAAACACCTCAGCAATATGCCACATAAAAGTGACATATCGAAAGATTAATATGCCAAATTTCACACCAAGGACCACTTCAACAGCACCTTACTCCGCAGCTGGAGAATTCCACCATGGACCGCTCATTTCCTGCATTCCACTGGGATGAATTCAGCAGATTACAGAAATGGATTGGTCAGAAGAGCCAACAACAACCATGAAGAGCAAAAGGAGGAGGGGGGGAGAGGGGGTAGAGGCACTTGAGAAACAATACCGGTAATGGAACCTGTTAATCAACGGAGTGTCATCATGCCACAAAGCCAACCTCTTGTGCGAAAATTAATGTGCATCTGCACAAACACTTGAAACAGGTTCTTCCGTCCTTGGCTACCAACTGTACAGCATTTGATTTTCTGCATTTTAAGCAAGCAATATCTTCAACTACTTGCTTTTGTCAAATTAAAACACATAGGGTACCTACACGCAAACATATATACAGAAATATAGATATCATTTATTATATCTATCTCTTTCTCTCTATCTCTCCCCATATGTATATATACACACTCATGTACATATAGACAGATAGATACATAAACATATGTAGGCCTATATGTAAGTATACCAATCATACAGATACAGAATCACCATATATACTTTTAAAAGTATAAATATATATTGATATATTACTTGTGTCCATCTCTCTCTCTTTATATATAGGCCTACAGCTATAGGTACAAATATATGAGTACAGGCCTATATATATATATATATATATACATATATATATATATATATATATAAATACATACACGTACATATGTCACTCATACAAATGCAGAGTACAGAGAGGCAGAGAAAAAGACAGACCCGAACAAACACAACACTGACAGAAGTCTGTCTGTAAATGTTGTGTCCTGTGTGCGAGTGTCCGTGTGTGTGCCAAGTGCCGTCTCTTTCAAAGGAAACTTCAACAACAACACAATTCTATGGCACACGCTGCTCCGCTCTTTCACTGCGCATCACCCGCGAGTGAAACGCATGAATGGGAATCCCGCGCACCGGACTGATCCCCACTCAATATTAATTTGCGGCGGGGATGCTTAGGCAAATATTGGGCTAGGTTTGAGATAGGTAATGAGGCAAACAGATCGCTGTTATTGCTTCCAAAATGCACTGCCTCTCTGCATTCATCCAAACGGGAGCTGGCCGGCACGACTCTCGCTCCCGCCTCTCCACGCCGCTGCGCAGCTCTCCCTCTCCCTCGCAGGATGCACGCACAAAAGCGCTGCTCTCGAGTCCAGAGTACGCAAAGTGCGATTGATCCAGACATTCTGATATCAGAGCAAACAGAAATGGTAACGGATCATGGAGGGGAAAAAAAAAAAGAAGCAGGTAGAAGGCATTATTACACAAAGAATTTTTTTGTGTGTGTTTATGGAGTTCCAATCAAGATGAATGGTCTGGGCGCTCAAGTTTATATTGCATCCAAAAATAACTCATTACTATTATTGCAGCCAATATCCCAAAGTTATCCAAAAAAAAAAAATATGTCTTCAATCACCTTTGACAGAACCATGAAGGACATTCTGTAATGAAAGATATATGCCATTTGTAGAATTTCAGACATGAAACAAAACGGCAATATACCACATAAGCGAAATAAGAGCTACATCACCTGCTGATGGGGGGGGGTGCAAGTAAGGCTTTCAAAAGAATGAACTGAAGTGACCTCTAGTCTGTCTGAATGACATAACAGAATGGTAGTAATGGATGGGAGGATTGCAGGTTTCCAACTTTCCATGTCCCCCCAAAAAGGGCAAAAACTGGGTGCTTTGCATCATCAGGATGTTTAAAACTCTAGGGCCTACTGTACAAGTAACATTTCCTAAGTACTGCATAAATCCAGCATATACTGTAATAAGCCATGCTTGTGGGCCTGTGTGCACGGTACCTTGCGCTAAGCCCATGCTAATCAAGGTTCTGGGAAGATTAAAAAGAGTGTTGTGTTCGACTAAAAGCCCCCCTTTTTTTCCCATTCCCAACTAAATTGGCCGCCACAGATTTTCACCAGCTCTTAATCAATTTCACTTGCACCAAAATAAGGCTAAAATGGAACTTTGATGGCCAAAGGAGGATACCTCGGAGGAAGAGGGGAAGCACCATGTGAACACATCTGCAGGGAATCCCTTGGCAGGGTGGTCAAACAGAGACCCTCTCATCTGGCACCATTTTTTTTTCTTTTTTCAAGACTCTTCCCCCTTGCTCAAAGTTTGCTGAGAATTAAGGATCATCCAAGACACCCCTCGGTACTCACATGAGATGGGGAAAAGGGAGAGTAGGGGGAAAAAAGAGGGGAAGATTAAAGAAGAAACATGGGCTGGTGAATACCGATTGGCAAGCAGGGAAATTCGCGCTTTTAAGATGGAACGTCGGGTGCGTACGGATCATGCTCGGGGACTAATTAGTGGACATGTTACGTAGCTGTTTCAGTGATAGATTCATTGTATGGCAGCAACAGTTCTGATGTAAATATGTCCTTTACCCTTCTCTCTATTACTCTCTTCTTTTCCATTCCACAAGATATGGATGAGGATAGATGCTCCTAGACGCATTGACTACTGTTGACTTTGCGCAGGGTAGCTAGGCACTGAGGGAGCAGCCAAATTATTGAACACACAGACTTCTTTCTGTACACTATCTGTATTCTTCATTATGATAATTTCCCTCTAATGTTTGAGTCCTGAAGAAGCAAAATGCCTTCGCTCTGGGAAACCACCAGAAGAGTCAAAGCCTGAATGTATGAGGTATTTGATTCAAAATAGAAACATACCTAAGTTGTTATCAATGCTAGATTTCTTATGTCTGAAAAAAGGCAGTATTACATCTATTCTGTAAATCTCTTTTCCCCAACCTAAAAAAAGAAAAGAAAAAAGAATGAAGGTGAATGACAGCAATGAATTACACACGACTAACTGAGACTTCTACTACATACCATACCACTTGAAGTATTTCACAAAGCCTGCATTGTTTACTTCCACACTTAGGTGCAAAATAAATATTCTGTTTATGACCACCTCTAGCCAACCACCAATTGATGACTCTTTCTACACAGTCATGCCCTAACAATGCCCTGTAGCTGGTGGATGGCTTATGTAACAAGAGCATCTTACCTGGAAAATGACATCATGAAATAAACACTGGATATTTACACCGCTCGCTCGCTGCCACATTATCCTATTGTGCATCCCCAAACAAGTCTTATCTTGGTTATAAGCCTTTTAACCCATGTGCACCCAGACTCGGCAGTCTCTATTCACTTTGCACAGGATCAAGCAAGGTTTCCACAGGCAAATGATTAACTTTCATCTTACCACATTTCAATAGTTTGCAAGTTGGAACAGACTACAGGCAAATGATTAACTTTCATCCTATACCACATTTCAAGGATTAATGCTTGCAAGTTGGAACAGACTAACCTAACAAAAGTTTTGTTCAACAGCCTTTTCTAATGATGTGGAGAGCCATTACACTTTTGCTCTAAATCTATAAAGCTCTAAAGCAATTCACAGCTCACAAAATGTATACATACATAAAACCCCAAATAAGAAGTTATTGTGCAGAATACGCTAAGAAAACAAGGAAACACATCAAATCAAATACTGGCTTGATTATTATCCTATCACTGTCTCTTTCAAAAGGTTGTCTTAAAATTCATGAAACTTGCATCCTATTGTAAGTTTGTAACTCATGCATGAGTATCCACTTGTGACAGCTAACGGAAACTAGGGAATACTATCTCAATCAAGTGGTGTTTGAAGATACCCTGTTTTATATGCTGTTTCAAAGGAAGGATTACCGAATCTCTGATACGATGACAATAATAAGGACTCGCAACACGACTGACAGAAAAAAATACAAAGATCTACTAACAGAAAAAGTATGATTATAAATTGTTTCATGATTTGACAGACAAAAGAGAGAGATGAATAACCAAATCACTTGTACTGAACACAAACTTTTTCAAAACAAAATTTTGAAACAAATTTTGCAACTGCTTATAATTGCTTCCAAAAAACTTCAAGAAATTAGAAACTTAGAAATCAAAATTTTTTAATCAAAATGTCAAATCTGTTTTACATTCCTTCTTTTCACATAAGATTATTTACATCACACCATAGCCTCATGCACAATTTTTGTACACAGCAGCAAATATCTATTGAACCAATAAATACTGTCAGTTTATCATAGCTGAGGACTTCATTATCGTAATGCAGGATTTGCTGTATTGGGGTCATGACATTCAGCGAGTTCTAGCCAGTCTTCACATCCCCAGCTGGGTGTGGGAGAATAATCACAAGGGATCTAAAAATAGATGCTACGTCCCTTTCTGATCAGTGGATTTTATCAAGCATCTACGCCTGAAACGGCACAAGGTGAATTCTAAAATACAAGATAGAGGAAATGCAGATGGAACGTGTGACCTTGATAAAAAAAAAGTGATATTCCTGACTTCCTCAGACCAGTTGCATCTCTTATAAATCAAACTTTCAACTTCTCCAACAATTTCCCTTCCTCCCCCCCCCCCCCAAACTCTTTTCAGTTCAAAATATTTTCCGGTGTAGACGAGACTTGAAATTGAAGTGTCCATGGACAGCGAGACAGACGGGTCATAAACACACATGTGCTTTGCTTCTAAGCAGCAGGAGAAAAAAAAAACTTTGTGGGAAATTTGTCTATTCTAAAACAAAGAAAGAAAAGAACAGCAGAAAAGAGTGAGAAAGTGAGACAAACAGAGAAAAAGGGGGAAAGAGTGACCCAGCAATATATCTACCTTTCACACAATAATGTCACCTGTTTAAAGGGTCACAAGAATGCATCTTTAACATGCCAGTTGGGAACTTCAGGGTATTGTCTCACTGCTAGCCGAAAACCGCTTCATTTGACTTTCACACTTTAATTGCACAAATCAATGAAATGCCATAGGCAACTCAAAACCTACAACTGCCTTGGTAATTATGGTGCTTATTAGTTTGTAATTCCACAAAGATTTCTGGTTTTACTTGGCTTAGGAACTGAGCATGATGGAACAAGTTGCATGACCCTCCAAGCAGCTTTAATCAATTAAATGTAAAACCAGTCATAAAAGAATGGAGTGAATGGGCATAGAAGTACCATGAACTGCGGCACTCATGAATTATTCAAAGTCTAGATTGTAGCTGGGGTATATCATAAATAGCTGTTTGCACCGGCAGCAAGTTGGGGAGTCATTGGAGTCCAGTTCCTCTGGTTCGGCTTCTACTAGCATCACTTCATTACTTAATGGTTGATAACACCTAAGTAGGGCACATCACTTCTGTGAGGGGTGAAAACAGATTGACGTATCCGGGAGGGGCTATCACTCAAACTGCGGATGATGGCAGCAAACAGTCTTACCAGAGCACATGGTGACAGATGAAAAAATTGTAGGTTGAAAAATGGCCTTTTGGGATGCCTTCATGCATTCCTTGTGAAATGGCTCGTTTCCGCTGCTCATTTTCTTCGGAGCACATTTGCACATTAGGTGATATGTTCTCTAACACTCATACACTGGGACGTATGCAGGTGCTGTATACGTGAGCAATGTGCACATACATTGTTGCAATTGGCATCTAGCAAGCAAAGGAAAAGAAACAAAAGTACAGTCTATCTTTATCATAATGTACTGGTAGATTGTTTAAGTCTCTAACTGTCACCATCTGTGTCAATATTTAAGACGGGTGTCTCGGCAAGCATAGAAGCTCATATAGTAGCTTTAATTTCCCACTCATTTAAAGAAAAGATGTGGGATGCCTTTTTTGGTCAAAGTGTGCACATATTTTTCATTATGATGATAATTATCTAACTCAGGCTGATTAAAGCATATGACAGTTGTTCAATAGTCATACATTTGAAGATGTAGGCTACATATCTGCATAGAGAATTCAATGTTCGTAGTTTACCACTATCCATTGATAAGACTAGATATCCGCCAGAGTTTACTGTAAGTACTGCTCAAATGTTTTTGAAGATTGACTTCCCACCTCCCTGATTCACTACATTGTGAAGGGATAATTACTGCAATTTTTATATCAATATGCAAATATTGACACTTTCTCTACTAAAAATATCTTAGGGAGGGCTCTCTCATACTATTTTCATAGTATTAATCACATAAGATTGGTGGGGGGGGGGGAACATATGAAATACTCTTACCTTCAAAAGAAATTGTATGATGGGAAAGAGGTGAAATGCTGATTCTGACACTTGTACACTCGTAAAAGCTATAAAGACATCAGCAGATTAAAGAGCAAGCCAGGGCTAAAGATTACTGGTGGTCCACTGGCCCAGGCCACTAAAATTGTTGTTGGGCCACCAAATTTCCCAAAAGGCTACATTTTGGTGACTTGATTGGGCATCTAAAATTCAACATAAATATATACATGTCATTTTATTTTGGGCCACTGCATTTCTTTTTTGTGTCATTCAAATTTTAAATTAAAAGATCTTAGTGGCCCGAACAGGCCACCAGAGAGAGAAGCTAGTGTCGAGCCCAGCAAGCCATATTGTTTTTCACACTTTGTATGAACATCAAATATCCCCTCCCTCGTAATGCAGCGATATTCCATGACAGAGATAAATTCACTGGTTTTCATGACTCTGAATAGACCAGCTTTTCAGAGTACAGGCATTTTTCATGACATCACAAGAACTGATGCTCTCCACATAGGAACAATCAAACAAATGTATGAAAAAAAATTAACCAAATAAACAGAGGATGTGATAGAAATTCTTGCATATATGAACGCTGCCCTCGTACTGACTGAATGGCAATTAAGGTAATGGGTCGGGGGATTGATACAGGGTAAGGAAGCAAGGAGTTTCTGTGAGGGATTTACCCATAATACGCTCAAGTCCTCGCCTGGCACACCTGCCTATTAGCAATGCTTCTCTCTTCCAGAGTGGTGATCTTCTGCAGCCAGCTCCACTCCCTTGAGTGAGCCGCGCGGAAATCTGACGTGACACCGGTTTTGAGAATGTTGGGAATGCCTGGCCACAGGGGGTTCTTTGTACATTTTTATGTGTGTACACACATGGAATGAACTTTGTCTTTAAGTTGGTAAAGTAGGTTATGACATGGCCGGTAGGGGTGGATTGGGGGGGGGGGGGGGAGGAATGTTTCAAGTGAGTACTAATTGATACACTTGGCCATTTCACCAGTTTTGGTGCTTCCAAAACTCTCAAATCACAGGAGTGTAACTTGAATTTGCTTTTAGTTATCTGGACTTCTATGTTCCATATAGGCCTAATTCTTGGCAACAAGTGATAACAAAATCCTCGTATCTGAAGAATTTCATCAATGATCTTCTTTTACAAATCTTCAATTGAGGATTTCTACCTCTAAAAGAACATGTTATTCTGTATTTCAAACCAGTATGTGCAAGCTGACTGCTGTCAGTATTAAATGTGCAACAGTCACTCGACTGTTGCACATAAACTCATGTGATGGACCATCATAAACTCATGTGATGTCGATATGCATTCATGGACCAACCATGCCATGGCTCATCTAACCAACTCTATCTCTTGCGATCCTCTTCCACAATGTGTAGAATCCCAGGCATAATTTTAAGACACATGACAGCAATATCAATGTTTGAAAAAAAAAACCAACAACAACGCACACACACTATCTCTCTCCCTATCCCCCTCACAAAGCTGTGGACTTGTATGTTTCAGAGAGAATATATAATGGAATCTTTGAAATATGGATAGCATCAAGCGTATTTTGCTTGAATGCAGTCACGAGCCTGCGATCAAAAATTTTGCTCAAAAATCCAATCAATCTAATATGAACCAAGCCTGAATCATCACTAAAAGTGAGTGGAATGTTAATATTAAATGAGCCCATGGTGGCTTCCCAAACTCAGTCAATGGAACACTCATTACCTTCTCCGCCCTAAATCAACTCAGTAAATGGGTTGTACACCAACCCCACGCTCCTGGGAATTCTTGGACTTTAAGACACCATGAAATTATGTATGAACCCGCACATTTTTTTTCTTCTTTTCCTTGAGCGTGTTTGCGCCTTGAATCTAATTGATTTCTAGAAGAATGCTATCTTGTCATTCCCGCCGTTTTCATCCGAGTTGATAAATGCCTCCATCTTTACAATTCCTCACAAAGAGAATACCGGTATCTTTCTGGGCGAAGTCTCGATGAATTAGATATCACAACTGAGGCTGGATGAATGTGGTAGGAGCGCACATTGCAGGAGTGAGGCATTTGGAATCAGTTATACATTTTTCTTGGCTCCTCCAGGATTTCCCAAACGAGGAGCATCATTGACAAAGAAAACAGAAAACACTGAATTGCTGATTGGCATGGTAATGAGCCACCTCAATTGTCTAGCTGTCCCCCTCCTTTGGAGCAAGATGAAGGGCAAAGTGGGGTAAGACACGTGTCTACATCACTTGGGGCGATACAGCTATTTGGGCGACCTCACAGCGCGGATGAGAAAGAAGTTATTGAATTTAGGATTGGAGGAGATATGGCTGAACTGTTAAGTCAAAAGACTTGGGTTTAGTGTTTTAAAAATAAAAAATGGCAGTCATATCATGAGTCATAGAAAGAGAGAGAGAGAGAGGGAGAGCATATGCAGAGTCAGGCAGACGAGGCTTCAACTGCCTTGAGGTATGGCCCTCTTCTGTCTAGCCTAGCTGCACTCTGCGATCCATGCTAATTGCCTATAATGTCCCCCAAAACAAAGAGAGGCACATCATTTGCCCACATGCTGTGAGCACTGGATCTTAATGTTAATTGAGCATAACACATGAAGATCACAGGCATCTCAGAGAGAATTACACAGAGACAGAGGCAAATCGCCGAGGACATCCGCTTTTTCCCCCCTCATCTTCTTCTTCATCATCCGCTCTTTAAAGGAGCACTGCGCTACATCATCAGCTAAACAGATATCACAAACAAAGGTGTGTTTTTAACTCAACAATCCCGTAAAAACAATGTCCTGCAATGTGCATCACAAACTTAAAGATTTACTGAAATGTCTCATCTAAAGAGAACATAAGCAATACAAATTAATGCACTGATAGCCTGATATAATAGACAGCTAGCTATATATAGACATATAACTGTACTCTTTATTGACTGGTCAAACAGATCTGTAATGTCATAAGATTGCAGCAGCTTCTATTGATTAAGAAGTTGACTTTCTCAGCTAAAGGAGGTTGAGGGCATGCCTACAAACCAGCTAGATCCCATCTGCATCTTTTAGTGTTTTTGAAAATGGAAAAGAAGTATGGTAAAGTAACAATATATCATTTGATGAGATGCTCTTCTAGGTATCAAATATATATATCCAGGGGAGAAGTGCCAGCTTGAGTGCTGTGATAATTTTGTGTCAGTGAATATCACTGTAATGCTCAAAATAATGAGAAAGAGAGAGAGGTTGTATGGCGTATCAGTAACAAAGATATATGCTCTTCATTTTCAGTTTGATATTGAATTGCATCCTTCAGAAGCTGCCCTTAAGTGGGCCTTTAAAGAGGCGCTATAAATTCATTACAAGTCCTGCGAGAGACACGGTGCAGAAATGCGAAGTTGGGACTTGGCAAAGTATTGATTTTTATCGTGATGTTGAATAACACTCCCGCATCTTCTCTCCCCCGCTCTAGCACATCACATGATGCTCCGTGAGCCTTTAGTGGTGGAGCATAAAAATGTAATTGGGCAAAGTAAAACAAGCAAAATGACATGTTTCCCTTGTTTTTTTCTTTCTCAGTGACAAAGTCTACACATGATGATTTTACACTATTGCTTTCCAGTGCCATGCAGAAAAAAAAAAAACACCATGAATACACCACGGAATTCAATAACAGAAGAAGAAAGGTGATAAAAATTAGGATCAAAAGAAAGAATAAAAAAGGAAGATGAAAACTTGAGGGCAAAATACAACGGATAAATTTGGAGAAAAAAAGGAGAGAAGGGGGACACTAAAATATGAAGTAATTCTATGCAGCAAGAGATATAAAGGATAAAAAGAATATGCACATGAGAATAGAGAACAAAGGCAATAACAGTTAGAAATGACCATTGCTATGGCATGGGCCCTAAAATTTTCCCTTGTTAGTCCATCCATCTTTCGAGTTTCATGATCAGAAATATATCTTGCACTAACTGCACCCGCACTCCACCTTGAAATACTTTTGATGTCTCTGAAAACATTTCAGGTACTTGAGAGGGGAAGTGAATATATACAAGCAGCCTTGGAATACAACTTAATGATGCAAATATATTTGCTCTGCAAATGGAAGGGGACTAAAGGACTGATGTAAATCATTCGAGGATATAGCTACGGACACTTGTCACGTTAAAGGTCCAGTTTGAGGATGACGGCAAAAGAAAAAAAGATGGAAGTGGAAGAGGGGGGCTTTGATCGACTCAAAAAAAGTTGGAAGAGAAAATAGGTTACAACACAAGGGGGAGAGTCTGTTTACTTCTGCATCCTGAAGTGGCTGCCCTGGAGTTGACTTAGTTTAGCATAGCATATGGGCAATTCCACGGTATGTAGGACATAGATGCCGAAAATTCAAAATGATATTTGTTTCAAACACCATACATTTTCAGACAATACTTGAGTTGAAGTTTTAAGAATCATTATGTTTTTCTATAAAAGCGGCCATTTTGATTTTCAAAATGGCTGCCAAAATATGCCTATAACTCAATGGTAAGAAAGAGTGTATTGTCACATAATTTACCCTCTGTATATCCACTTTACTAGTACTCTAAACAACAATCTTTTATATGTATGCAGTTACCAGACAAGTCTTTTAACACATGATAGAAAGAAAAAGCTGGTTGCTTTAAAGAATTTTATAAAAACTTTTAATTAGTTTGACAATGATGGATGTAACGTCAGTTACCAAAAACAAGGAATTTTTAACTTTATTCATCAAAGAAAGTGAGCTGTATGATGTAACTTAGGATTTCTAATGTATGCCCATATGCCTTCCTTTCAATACCAGAAAATAAGGATACTTGGCAATACTGGAGAGTCAAATGAACACATCAAAATGTGTAACGTCAGTTACCGAAACATCATATACCAGTATGTAACGTCAGTTACCATGACAGTAATTATAACTTAGGCAATTTTTTTTTTACTTTAGGCCATTTCAATACATCTGGGAACTTTGATAGGGAATGATGTCATCACCATTGTACACTGTATGTCCATGGATACATTTTTTTTTCATTTTATCTTATTTATTTATTTATCATATATATTTTTTTTTTGGTGGGGGGTTGAGCTTTTGATTTTCTGTTCAGCACAAGTTTAAGGTTAAATCATCTGGAAGTTCAGGTTTACCACATGCAATATATAATGCACTCAAATTACTATACAGTACATTCACAGTCCTACGGGAAGATAAAGCTACCAAATTTGTAGGCCTAATCAATGATGTGGTTGCATGGTAACCACCTTTTTCTATTAAAAAGCTTGTGTACAGCTGTATACGTGGAACAGTTTTATAATCTTTACTAATGTACTTTTGCTAGCATTTTTCTTTTTTTCTGGAAGCTTAGTGAAGTTTCTACCTAAAGGCAAATGCAGGAACAGATATATTTCTTCGCTTGCACTTAAATGTGTGGTTTAGTTAATATGGCACATCTTGAAATGGTACATAAGCAGGCCTGACATAAGGCATGTACTGTCATTACTGTTTGAAACTAACACTGATGTTGCTCAACGTTTAACACTGATGTTGCTCAAAGTGAGAGATGATTCTAGGGTAAAATAAAAAACTGTTCATATTCGTTGATTACTTTATTTCATTCATGCAGGGACATTTTTGTAATACATGATAATTATGAACAGGAAGATTCGTTTATATTGATCTTAGAATTCTTTCGTTGCAAAGTTCTATTTCTTGGTATCTGGGATGTATTTGCAAGCCTTGATATACCAGTGAAAAGGAAAAGAAAAACAATTACATTCCTTCAAGCAAGGAATAAACAAATAATGCCCTTTTGACCAAAATAGCATGATTCTTCTTCACAGAAAAAATATGAAAAGTGTAACACTATTCATTTAAATCATTATTGATAATGAAGATCATTTTTTTATTTGTGGCCCTAACATTGCCTTGAGGGAGGAGTAAAATAAAGAAAAGAAGAAAGAATATATCACAGTAGATTTCATACATATATAGGCCCTGTGAATATTTTCATTTGTATGTGTTTTTTCCCCATGACCTGAAAGATATGTTGTTTTTTTTCCACACACAAAAATATCTGTGTTTTGTGTAGTACTGCAGGGCATTATGGGTGGGGTACTCTAGATAGAAACTTTCCTGTTCATTAAAAAAAAAAACCAACAACAACAACAAAACCCTTAGTTATGTCAATATTCAAACTTGGAACTGCTGAATCTAAATGGCTCTGTGTAATCATAACTGTTGAATAAGCATTCAATCTTAAGACAAATGTCAAGAAATATCCTCTGGTGCATTTGCATTATTTTTGCTCAACTGTGCTATGGCATGGGGGGGGGGGGGAGCTTGCCCCCTAAGGGCCCCATCCCATTTGTGTCTTTAGATTTTGTTTTAATTTGTTGCTAAGTAAATGCCTGGGATTGTTACTGGTATACTGCAGCAGTATAATAACCTGTTAAATAAATTAGTTCTTTGTAAACCCCATAGCAAAAGTATGTGTAACGTCAGTTACGTAACGTCAGTTACTGACATGTTTCCCTTTAAGTTTTCATTAAACACAAAGAAAATAGACTAATGTTTCATTTCATTTGGGTATTTGTAATTGATGAACCAAGGTATGATGCCATATCAAACAAATCACTCTGAAAGGTCAGAATTATAAAATATCACAAAACTATTCCTAATCATGATTTTCCATGTGTAAACCCTATGGCAAATGTAAGCGTAACGTCAGTTACGTAACGTCAGTTACCGTCATGCCTTCACTGAAATTGGCATGGTGCTAAAAGGAAATGTCTAAAGTGCACATTATTTTGCACAACTGTTCCTAAGAACCTAGGTATATTGCCATATAAAACACATAGAGTTTAGAAGTCAGGGACATGAGATATTTCCATTTAAATCTACACCATAATTTCCCATGTCCTTTCTCCGTAACGTCAGTTACCGACACATTTTCACTTGCTATGTGATAAGGAATGCAGTTTGAGAGAAAAACTTTCCACCTATTTCTTCATTCTCATGAACTCATTCATCAATGCTAATTACAAGCCCCGGGTGCTTTCATTCACAAAACTACAACATAAACAATTTCATGAAAATCCTTACGCGTAACGTCAGTTACCGTGGAATTGCCCATATACTTATTGTCGCTTTGGTTCAGAAGCTGGAATTTCTGCCCCAAACGCTGGGCAAACATAGCCTCCTAACAAATCAGAAGTCCTTTCCCTCAAGGGGGGCATTGATAATTTGTCAATATCAATTAACCCAGCCTACGACCTAGACCAGGACCAAGTCCCCATCCCCCCCCCCCCCAAACATTTCACAAAAACGGGACTAAGGCATTGCTATGCAGAGCCCTATTGTGAGTGCACAACTCCACACATATCTGTGCTCCAGTAAGGAGTTTCGGAGCCGAAGGGTGTCGCTACTAAGTAATCCTCTTAAGCCAAGTGCTGGGACTGAAGCAACTTGTGATGAAGACAGCTCTGAAGTCAAACAGGTCAAGAAGAGATTCTGCCTTTCAAAAGGAAAAAAAAAATGAAACGAGATAAAGCTAAATCTGCAAAAGCTGCTTTACTGTCATGATACCATTACACAGCCAAGGGCATATAGTGTCAAGAATTGTGCAGGGTGGGTGAATATGCACTGCATGCAGAACCGCATTGCAGGAGACAGTCACAGTTGAAAAAAAAACTTGCATAACTACAGCATAAGCCAAGTAGTCATGGACTTCAAGTTAATATCTGTAATTGGATGAAATGCAGGCGAAAAGGTCAGTGGTGACATTTGAAATACCAGCAAAGTTTAATGGGAAGATAAATATACATCCCAATGATCAGTGATGTGAATCAAGAAACAAAACAAACACAATCTTGCAGGCTCTTGTTTCGCTTAGCTAATTTAATCCACATTGTTCAGTGTCTACAATAGATAGAAAGACAGAGAGGGAAAGAGAGGGAGAGAGAGAGAAAGAGGGGGAGAGTAAAGCCGACGAGGTAATGAAGCACCTTCATGTTGTCGCCGGCAGTAAATATTACAATAACTCACAAACGCCGAATTTACTGCTCCTTAGATATTCCTCTGGCAGAGGATATGCCCCGTCTTAGCACTGATGCAGGGCGGGCTATTACTCTATCGGCTGATGACTCAATCCCTAAACCCTGTAGTTGTCATTTGGGCGGGTACATATTTCATGAGCCCAACTCAGCTGTTACAATAAAAAAAAGGGTTAAGAAAAATGCCATAACAACAACATCAACAACAGGCCCTCCTCTCTGCATTGTTAAGGTGCATTGATAGTAAAACGTGAGATATATCGGAATATGAATAGGAGGTAACGCGCCTGCCATTTTCACATCTGCAATGATTTGTACTCTTCTATCACTACCGCAAAATGTATAGGGGGCAGATGCACAGACAGCAGCCCTTGCTGGCATTCAGGGCCAGGGGTGGGGCTGGGGTGGGGTGGGGTCTGGAGAGGATACATCCTCCTCCAGACAATAAACTTACTGTGGCCACAACTTCAACCTCTCTGGTAAACATAGCAATAATGATTTGCATCCCCTATAAGCATAGCAATAATGACTTGTATCCCTATATTTGGTCACACTGAAACATTTGACTGGCAAAACTGGAAAATGCCTCATGGAAGCACTTGCAAGAAGACCTATTGATTAATAAAATATTTTCAATATCCTCCACAACTTACTGAACTACAGAACAGTATGAACAAAAGGATTGATAGTGAATACCATCTGGAAAAAAAGTACCTTTTTTCACTCTTGTACTAAAAAAAAAAGCATCCTATTGTGTGATTGCAGGTGCTAGGTGCATCCTATTATAGCAAGAAGGGCACTGAACCTCTTTGTTGACAAATTGATAAACTGACATGTCTCTATGCCTAAAGTGATATTGATAAGGTCTCTTTGCAAGTAAAAAATACACTGAATTTGCTTATTAAAACATCTAAACTTTTTATCACAATTTCTCTTCTATACTGCTATGACAGATACTACACAAGAGCATTACCAGTTACAAGACTACATTTCTTTAAATTAAAAAAAAAAAATCTTCTTCAATGACTTGGATATCACATACAGTATATCAAGAAGTCCAGAAAGCATCTGTAATACATTATTAATGTGGCTTCTTCCTTTGATCTCAAAAGAATTGACAGAAATCAGCCATTTACACCCCAAGACATGAAATATGTTATAAAACAATTTGCATATCAAAGGTACAAAATTGACTGATACTGAGAGAATAGTAGCAAGAAAGTCCACTATGAGGGGAAACTGGGCACATTTCTAATATCTGAAAGAACATGCATACATGTGTGTATGTATGAGCATGTGTATGCATGCTACAGGAGGCAGGATGTGTGCCCTCTCGATAGCAGCCGGTTTCCGTGGGAAACCAGGGCGGGGACTGCTATACGGCTACCACTTGGCCTTGAGGAAACCATGCTACCTCCCATCCTCCCTCCATACGGGGCATGTTTGTTGAAGAGGATTTTTTTTTTCTATTCCGCACAGAGAAGGGCCATGTTGACGTGGTCGAAAATTCTATACTGTGGATCATGTGAAATTACTAATGCACCATACAACACAACTCTATTCTGTCCATGAAAGGGCTTTATGCATGCTCTGAAAGAGCATCTTGGATTCAAACAAAGTGTTTTGTTCTTTTGTTGTTGTTTTTTCATTATGATCGATGACAAACACAGTTCCATCATAACCATTTTTTCCCTTTAATTTTGATGAGGTGGAGGAGGGTTCTATCAAGAACAATCTGGTTTGTGATGTGGTGATTTAGTGAAAGTAAAGAGTGGAGGAGCAAACTTCATAGACTGAAGTCATATGGCTTCTCATACAGATATACCTTGATAAACTTAGTGAGAGAATGCGATGATATTGTATACTTTTCTTACTGAATGTTAGCAGTTTTTCCTGCTCTTCTTAAATTCTATGTCATGTTCTGCTGCTCCATGACCCTTAGGCAGAGGTCTGTGATGAACTACATGTAAAATCTGAACAAATTCACATCATTCCAGGTGAAAAAGGCAAACTTCAGGGAAGTTCTAAAGAAATGCCCAAGTAGAAATAAACACAGCTATCAGATGCAATTTGTCACCTCTCATCAGCATAACTAAACCATAACAAAATATTATCACTATCATATATCACTCCTTTCTGATTATTATCATTAAAATCAAGTGGTATATTTTACAAGTGGTGTTACACCTTCAATGACACTCACATTTAAAGCACGCAAATCTGAGCTCTACCCATTTTCATTTTCGAAGGATGCGTCTCCACAGAAGCCTGACTTGATTTGTTGTTTTTCTTTCAAGGGGTGGGATAACGCTGGAATCAGGAAAAAGAAAACAACAGGCCACATATGCACCCTCTGTGAAGGCATCGCCTACCGCAAGCCTCATGGCTCGCTGGACGTATTTAAAGAACTCTGGAAGCAAAGTGTGAATTCATCGATCGGAAGCTGGGCGCGTTGGAGTGGGTTGGTGGGTGATGTGCAGTAGACTCCATAACACTCCCATCCGACGATGAAAAATAATTCATTTAAGGGTTAGGATGAAAGCGATCTCTGGTACCCACTCATCCCTTAACCCCCTCCCCCATTCCTTGTCTAGAGATGAACACTGCCAGTATACATCCACAAGGACAGGGACTCTTGTATGGTGGTCAATGCATAAAAAGGACCAGATCAGTATGACTAATTTCATTATACCAAAGGGAGCTGGCATTGAGGATGGTGTGAAATAGTCTCTGCTCCATGAAAACAGATTTGATTAAGGGCAAAAAGAAAGGAAAAGGAAAAAGGCAGCACATGTGGATAGTTGGATGTGAAAACGTGGAGGGTTGACAGAAGGGGAAACGATGAGCCCGACTTCCACCTCCCTGGTCCCACAGAGTCAGCTGACTTTCATTACATCAGAAGGAATTTACTGATACGATACAATAAAATACAAAAATACAAACAAATAAATCTGTCCAGCAGAGAAACACACAAACATAACTGTAAGCCTACAAAAAAATATTTGTCCCTATCCGTATTTAGATGATGTTGATAAAACACAACTTAAGACAGTGACCATTATTCAGTCACAGAAATGATTCACTCATTGGTTGTCTTCAACCCAAATTCGTTTCTCATTTATTACCTGATGTGCCAGAACTCAAGATAGCATTATGCCAATTAAATAACATGAGTGAAAGCATCATTCATCTGTGGTGAAGAGGGACTTTTATAATCAACAATAATGATAGTCCAAAATAATATGATTTTTCTTGATGATGGCTACAATATTGAAGTTGACTGTTGACTGCAAAAATGATCTGAAGTCGGAAGAGCGAGTGGTATCATGAATACATTATAGTTATACCAGAGAGAGGTTCACTGTGGTAAGAAAGATGTCAGCAGCCATCTAACAAAACCCAAATCATCATCAAAAATGCTAACTTAGTGGTTTCACTTCAGTTTTCTCCCATGAACCTTTTTTTTTCTGTCTTTTTTCCTGCTTCATCTTTTCCATCTTCTTCCTCGTCTCCTCCTGGCATCCCCGCATCAATCACGGCTCAGAGCGGTATGGTTGCCACGGGGGACAAGAGGTTTATCTGGCTAGATTTACGAGGTGGACCTCCCGACAAAACTTTCCCCCCATTATCGCATTATGACCAAATCTTTCTGTAGTTCCGCCTCCCATCCCTTCGCAGACAAAAAGGATTGTTTGATGTGTGGGGGAGGGGAACGGTCCGCTGATTTTGCACGGGTCTCGGTCTCACCTACAAGTCACCCAGCGCTAAGTCAATGATGTCTTGTGGTCCTGCCTAATGTGGTTTGCTTATCCCCCTTTCTGTGGAGAACAGGGATGCGGGCGTGGGGAGAAAATGATGCTGGATTTGATTCGGCATCCTTTGACCTCAAAGTGTACAGAGGGAAATTGACAGGTTGATAGGGGAGGGGAGAACACATGTACAATTTCAAATGTACATTTTCAACCCTTCGCAGACTTCGACGACTTCTCTCGACACAATACCACTTGTATCAATTTACCACATGGGAAGGGGGATATGTTCACAATGACAACCATACAGTTTGGCTTTTAAAAAAGGGAAATCTTCTATAAAATAGCTTGTTATTCATAGAGGAAAGGGAGAAGTGTCATGTAAAAATTATGTTTTTATACAATAAAGGTCAGCCTTTCATTTCCATTCCCACCATGCCAAGAAACTGGCATTATGCCGCACCTCTCAAGGGAAGTCAAATGGAACTACTCTGCATAAATATTATTTCAGGCTAATATCAACATCAGATCTCTTGATGGACTGCAATAAACATAATTGTGCAAATGTATGATAGTTTTGCCCTGCCAGGATCATGATCTTTCACTCCCTGTAGTCTTTTCCTTCCTTCTTTTCTCTCTCCCGCTGTTCCTCCTATTCCTTTCTTCCTTGCATTCTCTTCTCTCATTTCTATCTTTCTTCTTCCCACTGTTAATTCATCTCTCTCCACTCTCCTTGTATTTCTTCTATATCTGCCAACGTAATGATGTTCTACAGTGTTCCAATTAAAAAAAAAAAACCACATATCACTTCTCTTTTATCAACATATGAATAGCCTGACTACTTTTCAGAGTGTCTTTTTCAAAGAAGGATGTTAATTGGTAGCTTACCTACACTGGCTTCCAACACATCTACACAGTAGCCATGCTCAGTGAAGGTGTTTTAGGTTGCGTTTAACAACCCCCCATGTTTGAAATGCATTTTAGTACCCACAATCAAAAGCCGTTTGCGAATGCTTTTCCGACTACGTTTCTCAAGTTGTTGCATTCATCAACCAGAGGAACGGAGATGTGTAGTTGGCAGTGGTTGGTGTGGGCAGGTCCAAGCTACAAATGTATTTTAAAACAACTTTGGGTTTATCAATGCTACAGAAAGGTGCTTCTGGCTAAAATGCGTTTGAAATCACACTTTTTGGGGGGATATTTCAAAACCATGTTCCTAACCCCACAATCAAAACAGTTTTGCATTGATCAACTGCCAAAAACTCTCTGAAAGTTGTTTGGAAACCTTAATTGTGCATCAGAAGTGAGTTGACAAGTGCAGCTCAAGATCACCCTGTATTCTAACAACTTGCAGAGTTACAGAGCATTCAATCTTCTCCAATGAGTAACACTTGGTACAAAGGACATATCCTGCCTTCAATAAAACAAGAGCAACTGAAGGCTGATTTGAAAGTAATCATAACAAAAATGATACAGAAAATGGAATTGGTTAACATGAACTGCAGTTACTTTTAATTCACAGCAGTAAACATTTCATAAAATTTCTGTCCAAGACAACCAAGAGGCATATCTCTATAATAGCCCAGTAGAGGCCTTTATCTCAGTTTGAAGCCCTTAGCTACTGTTCATCGCATCAATGGCTGTCTACCACAGCATTAATATCCACAAGAATTGTGACATATAAATATTGAAGTCTGGCTCATTCGCCATGCCTAGCGACAAGCAATGTCAATTTTGGAGAGATTTACGGCTTTCCCTACACCCCTGGCACCCACTGTTTTTCGACAACTGACAGCTTCTGTCAAACAATCAATTTTTTACAGATTTTAATGAGCTTGTGCTCTTCCTCGTCCTCTGCTACCATTTCAGCAATGTGCATTCATCACTCGGCACAGAGAGTTCGACACTTCAAAAGCGACATTCATTTACACTATATCAGCGAGGACGGTGTTGCTTCAGAGCCTTTCGGAATTGGGAGCCCAGAAATGATCTCTTTCGACAGCAATTCAAGTTTATTGATCAATTTGCGATGACAAAAGTATGAAAATCTCCATGGGGTGAGTGGAAATTGTGTGCGCGTCAGCAAAACAGATTTATTCCTGAGACAGTTTACACTGCACAACACATCTCTTTCATGAGCTTTAGCTTCTGAGACTTTTCTTCCCTTTTGAGACTAAGCGAAAGAATGAAAGAAAGAAAAAAATCACAGCATCCGACAATAACTATTGACAAAGGAGGAAAAGTAGACCAATTGAGTTTCATATCGATCATATCTTGGTTTCTTGTAGCAAGCTCAATGTATTTGGTGATCCATCAAAGCTAGTAGAACAGAAGCGATGACGTGCCTGTGAGCTACGCTGTGCCGGTTTCGTGAATTCCATTTTATTCAAATTGTTAGGAGGACCCACCGGTGCGTTTCCTTCTTAGCCTCTGACCCCTGTTTGGACCCTGGTGAATCATGTCTTATTTACACACATTTGGCCTGAAGGACGTTAAAAAGATGCTCCAAACAATAACACCTCTCCCTCAATATGGAATTAATGTTCATAAAGAATAACTCTGGCAGTTTCCACTTTTTAAAAACTCTGTTCCAATTTTACATTGTGATTAATCTAGACTATAAAAACCCCATTAAGCCAGACATCAGTCTACAGAATTTAAGAGGAGTTAAGTTTGGGTCTGAAGAAAAAAAAAGTGAAGGCATAATTAATGCTACAATGAATTATTTCAAATGATCAGTTTTAATGGCATCATTGTGTAATGGCATCATTGGGCAAAGTTGCACCTGTAAAGGTGCTACAATTGTGTCACATGTAAAGGTTCAAATTTGAACCTATTTTTCTCAGAGTGTTACTGTACACTATTAAAAAAAAAAAGATCAGAGGAAATAGTTACTCAACTGAATGCACATCCCTGTAAGCATGAATGAAACTAAGTGGGTCAACCAAGAAGATGCCTTCCATATCCCTCTAATACACATTTTGTAAATTTGTTTATAAGAACAAAGGCCATGACCTTCATAACCAGAAAGCCTGCCTGACCTAGCAACAGAGTGAAGATATAAATTTTATTCCCAGTATTGAAGTGCATTACTTAGGGAGAGATGAATTATCAAAAACTGTTAAATATTCATGAATTTGATTACATAATTAAGATGGCCTATTTACATGCTGAATGGATGTTTCCAGGACAGCTCTGCAGTAGCTATGTCAGTGTATCATATCACTTTGCATGTTTCCTGCACATATTGAACACACAGAAATCCTTGACAAGTGAAGGCTAAGGGCATATCATTGAGATTGGGCCCCAGAAAGGCAGGGATCTAGAAATATTTGCAAGCCTGGCTATATTATTTTTTCCTTCTTTGAAGCTGGAAGCCGGCCTGACAAACCTGAACCTGGGCCGAATTAATATACCTGTCTTCAGCTTCCTCCTCTTCCCATGGTCCAAGTGAGGGGGTTCCCATGGGAACACAGGAGGGCTCAAGCCGTAATCCGTGATGATGGCAGCATCTATCATGTTAGCTTTGGGGGGAAATCATTGCTCCTGGAATGTCTATGCGGAAATGCCTGACCAAACTTCTGAAAGATGTCTGTACCCTCCTGTGATGTCATTGGTGGCTCGCCGCAGCTCTCGTGTGTTTGATTTCAAAGCATGAAAGTTGCGTCGCGTTTGGTAGAAGCACACACTGTAATCGACCAGGGTGGACCAACTTTCATTTTCACAGCCTCACAGCAAGGCCTGAATTCCTTTCCGAATGCATTTAAGACAAAAACAGGGCATGTTTGAAACTGCCAGAATTCAAACCTTTAGGTGGTAAAGCACAAATAATATTATTTTACAACAGGGATATTTTCATTTTGTCCTCCATCACAACAAATAAATGTCTTTTACAAAAAGTTTGCATATAATACCTGCTGCAACACATCTTCATTTCTATTATGACATCTACATCCTCAAGATGGGGTTTGGAAAAATATACCAAAGATGAAGTAATTTGAAATTCTATTTTAACTGAGAGTGAAAAGATATCTGTTGCCATAAATGGCAGAAGCATCAGCTCATTTGGTGGCAAAATTTTGCTGTGCACAGCATAATACTTAAAACTCTTGACTTTTTGTGATGCATGCCACTACCAGAAAAGAAAAGAGGTGAAGAAAAGCTAGCACTGAAGACAACCTCAAAGTTTCACGCATCATGCATCTCATGTTACTGAGAGGAGGTCTTCTGCTCAACTTATTGAGTTGACCTCTGACCCCAAAGATATGAGATGCATCAAATCGTAGAAGACAAACGAGAGCTGAACATTTCTCCCAGTATGGCATTCATGCACTGAAGACCAGGGGCACAGCAGTGACGACCTCATGACCTTACAACTTTTCACCTCGTTTTTCACTTTGACCTCTGTCGTAAACTGCTGCCCTCATATGATAGAGGCTTTCCATTTCATGCGACTAATTCAATGGTATAGCATAAGCAACATGCTAACATCTGTGATTTCAATGCATGAACAGTCAATGAAAGGAGAAAAAAAAGAAGAAAGGTTGGTGCCCGACCAGAGGGTTGCTCCTAAGAGGTCAGTGACCTCATTAATTCCAAACTCGGTCAAGAGGGACCTCATTTAATCACCATTATCATGCAATGGATAAAAAAGTTGATAACACAAGAGCGACATGAGCGACAGATGTCACCAACACAAAACTTTTCTTATTTGCTAATATCAGGCAGAGACAAGGAATGGATTACCATCTTATTTTCTAGAACTTTTTCCTCTATTTTGGCAAGGGGTACACAATGAAGGGTATTGAAATGGCAGAGAAGGAAGTGCCACTTTTGAAGTTCATCCCACAATATATATTTCTATATTATCATCATGGATTATAAAGTCAATGGCCTCTGAAAGGATACCAAGTGGTAATACTTGACATACAAATGGTATAAAACCCTTCAAAACCTCTGTGTCTGCAGGCATTGAGGACTGACAGTATAGCGACAAAGAACAAGATTTGTACCAACAATATCTCATTGAATAATTGAGACTACACAGGGCTGCCCTAGAGCTTGGGTCCAACGAGGGTAGAAATTTATTATTTTTCATTTACAAGGCCCTTTTTCTCCGGCTCACTTTGAGTCACATCCATTGTCGGCAGCCTCGCAATTTGGCCGAGAGCGAGAACAAGGGACTCAAAAGAAATGTTCTCATTTTCAAAGGCGTGCATGTTTTACAATTGGCTTATATCTCACCAAGTTTGAATGGCAGAACAGGGTGACACAGCGTGAAAGGCGCACAATGAAGTCGGAGCAGAATCTCAGAGTGGATTGGGGCAAGAAAATCATCGCGAGGTTATAGTGTACCTACATAAAGAGTTTTATGACCAATTTCCAGGGATATTTTCTGCCTCAATGGAACTTTTCATCCATGCAGCAAGAGGAGGGCACAAAGGCAGGGAGTCAGTGCTACTTCTGTTTACCATATGGGCAACAGTAATGAGAAGTTTCTTAACCGTCTACCACCTAAAGGTTTCTTGCAACGTCAGCTGACGGAAGGAGTAAATTGCAAACCTTCTTGTGCTCTCCCCTTGAGAAGTAATCATTGCTTTGTCATTACAATTCAAACTTATTCGATACAGGATATGCTCTTGATTTAATTACCTTCATGTTGCGATGCAGAAATTTTATCCCTTCTTTTACTTTGCATGAGCGATTGCAACCACTATCATAGACAGAAAGATCCGTCTGTCCGGAGGAGTCTTTTACTTTTATGACGTTATCGCTCTCCTCCGTATATTAAAGGAGGGGATCCATGAAGCCAGACGCAGTCTCCGCGGAACATTTCCCCGACGACCAGATACAGACCGATCTTTTGGTCAACCACAATTATTGCTCCATGAACATATGAAGACATGAGAATATTCCCCAACTCTTTTCTTCCTGTCTAATTTTGAAAGACTACATTCACATGTCTGTTTCTTTTATTTCATTCTCTATCAACTTGATCATGAAATACAGTTCAGCACTTTAACTGATACCATTTTTGGCTTCACCCATTGGGCGACTAGTCTTCAATGGGTCAATGCCCTGCCAGGTATTTGAAGAGATATTCATAAGTCACATTAGAGTGCTTTCATTTGGATCAAGTGACAATGTAATACACAAATTCTATAGGTCTTCTTTTTGCTCCACACTGCATTGCAATTGTAAGTTTCATTTATATAAGACCATATGATAAAAACATGCAGAGTTGCTTGACAGAAAAAATGAAAAATGACTACATTGCTGTACATGGTCAACTGTCAAGACCTATGAGAAGAACGTCATAGTGGTGCTACAGCTTTAAGTAGAGAAGTGTTGAAGTCTTCAAGGTCAGGGTCTGAAGTTCGAAATACATTAGTGTCCCCTCAAACAGCAACTGACATCAAAATGTACCCTACACCAATACCCCCCCCCCCAAAAAAAAAATAAAAATAAAAAAATAGAGGGAGAAAAACAGGAACAGAAATCTTAAGCACAGTTCAACGGCTCCCTAGGGAGGACCAATTGGTTTGACAAAGGACTACCAGCTTCATACTAGCCCCAGGCAAACCTCATCCTCTCAAATTAACCTTGACTTGTCACAGCAACTTGTGTCCCTCAGGCATCTTATGACTCTGGGCTCTTCTCAATTCTGGTCCTCACCATGCATGCAATTAGTCCAAATTTGACCCTGGAAGGCTGTAAATGAGCACCCCAGGCTTACTGTAAATTCGCCTCTGGGTTTATCTCATCATGGCTAGTGGGGTCATGCACCCCGGAGCATGGCCAATGCACACACACTACATTTGTTTACTCATTAATACCAATCCACTATAGATCCTTTCTGTTTACATTTGCAGGAATTCAACAACACCAACCCAAACAGCACATTGCAAGCAATCTTGCCACAGCACACACATGGCCACATACACTTATTTTTTAGAGCATGAATAATGACTTTGGCATCTGTCTGGTTGTGGAGACATTAAAAAAATGTAAACAAACTAAATTTGGAATGTCTGCCATAGAAAAATTTGTGAAGTTGCTGCCATGTGAGGAATAGTCTGTGACTGGATCTCACTAGTCACTCATCATGCTCATATAAAATGTTGTACAACTTTGTACACATGGGTGACCAATGTTGGAAGACACTGAATGTCAGTTGACAGAAACCTTTTCCATTTCATCCCTTGCTAAAACTTGTCTATAAACAATCTGCTCTTTTGAGAGGTGGATAAAAACAAACTTTAATTCTAAGGCATAGGAAAGTTTCAAAGTCACACATACAGTTTGATAGTCTAGTCTGATACTTGTCTTATATTTTGTGAGGAGGATTAACAAAAATACCTCTAAGCACAATCTGAGAGACTGTCAAAAAGGAAACAAAAAACTCAATTTGTGAGCATTTTACTCCATGATGCTTATGTTATTAGAGAGAATATACTAAAAGCTGATCCTATGGGACAGCTTCCAAACACACACAAACACTCAAACACACAGGTATATGCCATATGAATGTTCTGAGCTAACAATGATTTATACAATTAAGCTACCCTGGTGATGAAATGGTTTCTCACAACTTTCCCACAAGAAGCTTTCTCACCAAACAAGAATTGGCAGAGAATGATATTAATGCCATATATTCTTACATCTATATTCCTCTACTTTCTTTACTTTAGTTTCCCCATGATGCATTTGTGTTTACAAGAAAAAGTCTCACTGAGAAAGATGTAGAAAGATTTCCTCAAATTAATTTACTGACATCTAAGAAGGCCTAAGGGTGACCTAAACAATAGTCGCTATGTGTGCGAGCTTGCATTGAGAAACCATACTCACAATCAGGCTTATAATATACCAGTTTACTTTCTTTATCTGAGCCATGGGCATTTGCGCCATCCCTCTTTAGGACTTTTCACCGACTTCATCGCTTACCTTGTGCGAAAACGGGCCAGGACGCAGGTGCGTAAAACAGGAGCAGAGCAACGGTAACCCATGGTATCCACAGCCGGATGCTTCCCCGCATCATCTTGGTAGCCTTTCCGATTGTGGTACTCCCAAGTTATCCTACGGCGTGTGGTTCCCACCAGAACAACAATCTCGATGACTTTCAGCAACGATTCGATCCTAAGCCACTCGTGTCTCCATGAAGATTGCCTGCAGCGAGTAAAAATAACCCTTTGTAAAACGGGCTGAACTGTGCAAGAATTAGGTTAAAACCCCACAGGGTAACGCCGCCAAAACACGACAGACACAGGGAGGGGGTGAGGTGAACAATCTCGCCAAACGTGCCCCAAGCTTTGGCTAAGCCAACCAATGCGGTCGCAGCAACGCTTCCACCGAATCAATCACAAGCACACTGCATAAAGTCATACAGAATATCAAATACATCATAAATGAGCAGAACAATTAACCCGAAGCATAGTGCTAACGAATTTTCCAAGTAAGAGAAAAAATACCAAGGTATGAGTACCTTTCAGACAAGGATAAAAAAGTGGTATCCCGCTAGGCGCTATATGAGCACACACCAATCGTGACACCAACTCCTTGTAATGAATGACACAAAGTTGTCTGCGATCAGATATCGGTGCTCTGCGCAGTCTCTGTTCTCAAGAGAGAAAACTTGCTCGCATCGCATCCTTCTCCCAGTCAACATCGCGCGTGCAATCGCATCCTCACACACAACCCCACGCACACACACGGGAGAGACATACACACAACCTTACGAAGGCAACGACACACAGCAGCGCACACATCAAAACAGTGGAGCAGAGCCTGGTAGCACGTGCTTGCTGGAGGCGGTGGTGATAACACTAGCCCAAGGATGTGTTACCACGGGCTGTGTATAGGGAACAGCGGGGAGCGGGTCCCTCCCACTTCAGCTTCATCAGTGTTCGGCCAGGTGGAAAAAAAAACAACATTAAGGTATACAAGCGTTTCGAGTGTAGGTAGCATGGCGAGATGAGGGGCGTGTCTTCACCTCAAATTACAACAATGAGTATTGTTTATCAAAATTGTTTTATGACGTATACACATCCGATCTACGGGCTATTTCTGAACATTGTTTGTGATTTCATACATGATTGTACCTGCCTTGTTTCGGGGTCCACACAAAACGTAACGGAAGAAGACAAGTTTATATTAAAAGTGTGCAGGATATGTTCCATTACTAAGGTATAGTTTTCCGACCAATCAGTATTTACATGATCGACGGACGAATGACCACTTATTTTCTCCACGCACATGTTATCTTCAAAACACTTCCTCATTTTACTCGATGTATTTTATGAACAGAATTATCGATCAACTCTCTACTATTTTGATTCACAATCCTGCTGAACTGACAACCAAGATCAAGAACACAGATAACGTATTCTTCTTGGAAATACCTGCTCTACAGCAATGCAAGGCAAAGACCTAATGCTCAATATAAAAATTCTAACATTCACAACAACACAAAATAAAAATGCATTGATTCAGTGTGTGATATATTCTGCCAAATTATCTACATGATATCGTACATACAAAATATGTTTAAGGAGCGTTACTGTATGTGTGTGTACATTGAAATGCATAATTCAAACTACTGACTGTTAGGTATCGTTGATTTATGCTCAGATTCCCACTTATTAAGATTTTGAACAAGGCCAAGAAGGCCAAAAGCTTAGCGTGCGGTATAAAGCAACGTTATTGTATGTACTACTGCCAGCCCATCTCATTCACACAAATATGCTGTATGACATCCAACCGTCGAGTAAAGAGATTATGAAACACCGTACACCTATAACTTTATATAGTGTAGTTGCTTATACTAGATATAAGATAGTAGTAGTAGGTGCATATTACTCTGATACATTCAATTCACTCTTTTCACTCGTAGACATTATTACGAGGAAGCTCAAAGGATTGAGCACAATAGCAGAACGACATCGCGACATAACGCAAGTCCAAACAAAAATCAAGTTTGTAGTGAAAGAGCAGACCATTTATCATAGTGTGTAAACAAACTTGGGCAGAAAATAGGGAAGAGGTATATGGAAGGGGAAAGAAATGGCTACAGGACGTAGGGGGGGGGGGGGGGGGAAGAAAATAGCAAGGAGGTACACTCGTGCCTGCCTGCGAGAGGATTGAGGTGATATGGAAAGCGCGAACCCTCTGCCAATCTTCGCCTCTAGAGGGGGTGTGATCCCCACACTTAGTAGGCAAACGTCCTCGCGTATATCCAACAGCGTAAAGATGAACTTCAAAGACGATAAAATGATGTTCAGTGAAAGGAATAAGGGGGCAAGGGAGACTGAAAACCAGCTAAAGAAGAAGACCAACTATAAAAGGAATGATAATCTAGCAACGTAGAAATAGACTGTAGGGCTGAGGCAAAGAACTAGCCACATATCCCTTGAACTCCCTCCCCTCCCCCTCACAGCATTGCATTTGGCAGCATGCACAACAAGGGAGATTAACATCAGCGCAATTATTATCTCGATATTTTGTAAATTATTCATGCCTAATCAAGGGAAATGCACTCTGTACGCCGGTCGTCCATCCGTGATACTCTGCAGAATGGACTCGTGAGATTGGACCACTGCACTGCCCGCATGAACATTATCATTGAAACTCAACTGGATTATACGATGAGCGGGAAGATACAATTAGCATTGTTACAGAATGGAATCAATAATGATAGAATTTTGAGGCCCCTCGGAGTGTACAAGAAGCGGACACTCGCATCCGCAACATGCTCATCAATATTGCAGTGCCATATGACTATGGGATGGAATTTAGATACAGTTGACAGCAATAAAAGATAATGGAATGAAGTCTATTGATGATAATTACGTGACATCATTATTATCGGTGAAAGTATGAAAAAGTCAGAAGTTCCATCGCTTTAATGACTTTTTAGACATGATTATTTCAATTTTAATTTCAATTCTAATTTATCTTCATATTTCTCAATGAAAAATATATGAAACTGAAATGATGCACAATATCCCGCTAGGATGCACAATAAATTATTGTAAACATAATGGTGGTCGATCTATGAAAGTTTGAATCTATGCATAAAATAATGATAAAGATATATGATCGAGCCTGCTTAAAAGCAAGCTTGTTAAGCGTAGGTCCTATTATGAACTGAGTGTAAAAAATATCGAGATAAACAGCACAGATACAACAACATGTCTCAGTAGATTCATTAAAAGACAAATGGAGAAACTTGGATATACCTTCCTCAATAGTGATGTTCATATAGGTATCGAAATGATGACATTATACAGTTCAATATATAAAATCCTATGATTGTTGTGAAATCTCTGAATACTAATGGAGCAAGGAAGGAATAATGACCACGAATGAAAAGAAAGAGGCCACAAAATAATCTGTAATATGGTCTTTTCATGAAAAGAGATGGAAGTAACCCATAGGGGTAAGGCCGGGAAGATTGAAAGTAAAGAGATATGGAAAAGAACGAAAAACAACAAAACGATATGTTCTTTCGGTTCGTCAATTACAGCTTTCGTGCAAATGATTACTCGGTCTTAAAACCTTATCCTTCAAATATATACCTACTCAAACGTCACATGTTATCGAAATTGATCAAACAAAGCGTGATCTACCATTTCGCAACCGCGAAGTTCAAAGGAGTCGTTCGACGCTGTGTCCTGCGCTTCATTATCGTCGCCGAGCGGGAGAACGTGTTTTCCATCTGATACGAACCGACGACAAAAAAACCCAATTCCGCGCGGCACGCGTGGTGAACGGCGCGCGATGACGAAGAATCGAAGTGACAACGCTGATTCGCGCCAATATAATCTCTGTCACGCGCAGATCAAGCGGCAAATTATAACACTGCGCAGACATGATCGCGCCTGCGTAACGAACAATAAAAGGACGAGCGCTGATTGCTGCTCTTCCACAAAATGATAATAATTGTTTATGATAATTAGAGTGCCCTTTCTTCTCTTTACAAGAGAGAAATAAAGAGGGGAGCGAGTCCGACTATTCAACTTCACCTTTACCCTCATTTCCACTTGTTTTTGGACTCGCTGTCACTTCACCAGAACTCTCAATATTTTTGTCTGAAGTCTAAATCAAGACAGACGGGGCGAATTTAAGTTTCTATGGTTTAGTAAAAAGACCAAAGTATAGCA
The DNA here is from genome assembly GCF_964275005.1 of Diadema setosum. Lineage (NCBI taxonomy): Eukaryota > Metazoa > Echinodermata > Echinoidea > Diadematoida > Diadematidae > Diadema > Diadema setosum. The sequence goes on along the minus strand of NC_092689.1, from coordinate 4,040,991 downwards.
TTGTAAGTGCTGCAAGGCAAACAAGCCGCCATAATATCATACTAAAAACTCTTGCTTATCTTGCCATGGAAGTGTTCTCTTTTCCGATCAAAACTCTCAATCTGCTCAGAGAATAAGCTTCCTCTCTTTCTCTCGTTATATTCCTATCTACCTACACATATTATGTATGTAATATATATATATATATATATATATATATATATATATATATATATATAGATAGATAGATATAATATATCATATATGTAATATATAATATAGATAGATATATGTCATACATGTAATATATATATATATATATATTCGTGTGTATGTAGGCTTACATAAATTATGTAGAACATAACCTCATATGTAATGGCGGTTCACATTTTCTCTGACAGTATAATTTTACTCATTCCCTTCACGAAATTTTCTCCCCGATCCATTGATTTTTTTTTTCACAATCGTTTCCTCAAAGGGACAGATGCAAAGCGTGTGAACCACAACAAGGGCACGACAGCCTGCTCTTCTTGTAGTCCCACCTAACTCGATTGTATGGTGTATCATGGGGCAGAAGAGAAAGTCAACACACGGGACATTATTCCCTTTATAGAATACACAATCATCATACATTATGATAAGATCGGGTCCGTTTGGAAAATAAAGCATGAGCGCCTGCTCCGCGCGCGGTCCAGTTCAATATCACAATACGAGGGGATCTGGGATTTGGTATTGGCGATATTAATTACGGTTACGATGCATTATGATAACACTTCAATAACAGGCTACGGGGCGATTTCCCCCCTCCCCACTCGTCCAAATTAACCTTTGTATTTCATTGATCGTGGTTAATGTGCTTTCTTTCATTTCACAAACAAAACGCGCGTAATGTATGGCAAATCTCTAAATAAACTGTGGATCGGGCATCACTAATTTGTGTGATGTTATTGTTAAGATCATAAAAGACGCTTATTATCGACAGGGAGTAGGAAAGTGAACTAAAATAAACAGTCTGCCGGAGCCTTATTGCGTCACGAATATATTTCTGGCGTGCGTTATAGAATGACAATTTTGAAAGTACATGTATTGATTGCCAAGACAGATCACCTCCCGTAATGATTCACTCTCGGGGAAAATAAGAGAAGTTTTATGAATTTCAAATATGTTTCATGCTGAGGTTGACATTGCGACAAAACAAGTAGTGATGCGAAGTCCAAAGCAGCTAAATGTAATGCTCGGTTTGATTTCCTAGAGTTTGAATGGAATAGATAAAGTGCGAAAATTTCACTGCGCCTTGAAAACAGATGAAAAATAGGTATGGAAATAATCAGCAGGTAATGAAAGCATCCACCATGTTATTCATGTGTTTGTGCACAACATGCCTTTTCATGTACATAAATAAACTTCCTGTTATGACCATGGCTATCATTTTAACTTTAAATTTGAGTTAAAGAGAAAAAAAAAAAGAAAAGGAGAGAGAGAAAGGGTGAAGGGAGAGAAACAAACCAATAAAACTTCACTTAATCGTCGTCAACAAAGCTGCCGTAATTCATCGTCTATATTCGGTGGGATGATAGGAGTAGCCTATGTGTGCCGTTAGTGGACGATGGACCATGATTGAGGGCGCTAGATCGTCGTCAGCTAGAGTTACTCGGGAGCGGGAGCGGGAGTTCAAACGCTATCGCTACGTATAATAATATACAGGCCATGCAGGTTGGATTGTGTGTGTGTGTGTGTGTGTTTGTGTGTGTGTGTGTGTGTGTGTGTGTGTGTGTGTGTGTGTGTGTGTGTGTGTGTGTGTGTGTGTGTGTGTGTGTGTGTGTGTATGGGTTGATTTATTTACCCAGAATGGGTTGATTTATGATTGATTTGAATGAAATCAATAAAATATCATTGAAAAACAAAAAAAAAAAAAAGTATGTGTGTGTGGTTGTGTGTGGTTGTGTGTTTTGTTTGTTTGTTTGTGTGGTTTTTTTTTTTAACTATGTGAAGCTCTGAAGACCCGTAGATTGCAGTAACATCAGTGTACAAACATTTCTTTTTTAGTTTTTTTCCCCTGATGAATGACACTCCATGGAAAAGTTAGACCCCCTCCCCTCCTATATAGCATGATCAGTGTTTTCAACGATGGGGGGGGGGGGGTAGAAAAGAAGGATAGGATGGGTAAGGGGGGAGTGGAGGATGAGGGATGGGAAGCAACTGCACTGCAGATGGATTCGAAACGCTTTTTATCAATCGCATCATTATTCGCATAATTCATTTCATGCACGCTTCATAAAATTATAATGACTAATATCGGGTATAATGAGGAATTGAAATTATTATCGATGAAAGAAAGCAACGAAGAAAAAAGAATAAAAAATGAATAGATGACATACTGAATGAATGAGCTAATCAATTAATTAAAGAACAAACCAATAAGTGACTAGATAAATGAATAAAATAAAGTAAGTGTATGAATGAGTGAAAATGGATGAATGAATGGGTAAGTGAATGAATGAATGAATCGATTAATCAAGAGTTCGTAAGGGTTGATGACACATGAGCAAATGCACTTTGATATGAAGATAATAATACAGAAGCAACAAATCTTGCTTTCACAGAGACATAGATTTGTAAAGGGGGGGGGGGGTGATGTCCCATATAACAACAGTGAGAAGACGTCGAGAACTCGTAACTCTGTAGAGTGCTTTCACATCATAAATCTTCGTCTGGTGTCTCAATATTGTTACCTTAAAGTGTCATAATACTATCCGGCACACAGTAGATGAACATTAGCGAAATTCGGTTAGAAGCCTTCCTGATTCCTTGAATAATATTAACAAGGACATTGTCATTCTATAGCCAAGGCAGGGGAAATCTCCACATTAAATAAATGCCAGGACATATGAATCGCTATATAACATGCCTTTAAAACGAGCTCGTCCCTTTAAATGCATATTTTCTCCTTCTGAAGGTACATCAATACAGAGTACACCGACACACATTAGTGAAGTCTCCTCGTTACTATATTTTTTCTCTCCTTTTCGTTATCTGCAATAACCAACTTGTGCTCTACTGCACATCGCAATAAACCGATGCATCTTCGCATACATTTTATTTCGTTTTTTTTTTTTTTTTTTTTTTTTCAGTATCGAGCATCTATTCATCGTCTCCGTGTCTCTTTATGAATTTCTATCCCCGGGCAATACAATCTCATTTTCTGGCTCCCCAAATTACTAATGTCCTTAAGCACGTTCTAAAACACGTCAGGAGCCTTCGCACCCTTGGCGGACTGTTCTCACTCAAGCCTCACAACAACCCCCATTGCACGAAAACAACAACAAATATCATGCCGAGGAGGAAGGGGCGAGTCTCTAATGGACGAGCAGGTTTTGATGGGTACCTGTCTCTGTAGTCCACTACTGTAATTCAAAGGTAAAGTAAGATATGAAGTAAGATATCGCTGATACAAAAAAAAAGCGATCTTACATCTACACCATGTGGTGAACTCTTTTATCATTACTGTCATATTTCTTTCTTCTTCTTTTTTTGCTAAGATTTCCTAATTTTCCTTTCATAATTACATAGTGTGATATCGATAGAGGAAACTGTTTTGTTTGTTTGATAGATACTTTACTTTCTGCAAATCAATATACATAAGTTACATAATCCTGAACATGTAGGAAATATACAAAGTAAATTTAACACAGAGTCGTTTGACTTGCATAAACAACGATATAAAAGGAAATTAATGATATGATAATATACAGTATGCATGTCTATAGAGCAGGGATTACAATAACAATTGTAGTTAAGAAGCGATTATGCAGAGGGCCGCCATTATATGCATCGCTTGAAAAGATGGCCGGCCCGAGGAAAAGGTAGGGACGTACTAGATTCGTAACAATACAAATTCTGCTGCGAAGATAGCAGGGGAAAATAAACTCTGATGTGTGATGGTGGTGAATGTGCGTGTTTTATACATAAATATGGCAGTTATTCAATGATGTGTGCGATTCATACACAGCAAAGGAAATTAATTTACTGTATAATTGAGTGATTTAATGTTGTTGAACGTTGTTACCATTTTTAGACAATTTCATATCAAATGATGAATCAATTCAAGTACGACACTCAAAGTGTCACAATATTCAAACATATTAGACGTATGCTTTATTTTTCCATTTTAATTTCAGTCTCACTCAATTTTATATCAATCCTCAGCTGGTCGAACAGATTTAAAACTGTCAAGTTATAGACTTAATAATGTGCGACAAGGTACCCGAGAATAAAAATCACTCTAATCACTCTTTCTGCCTATCCCATTTCAAGGTTATCAACTTGTCATAATTTCCTTATACCTGATGGGTTAAACGTGATCGGCAGACTGCGAGAAGCGGTTTACAAGATTTGTTTTCATGACATTGTCATATTTTTAGCGACTTTTAATCCTCTCGGGCAGACCAATCCTATATAAGATTGTCATTAAAGTAGAGGAGATGGAGTTAATCAAAGCTAATGAAAGAGAAAAATGACGTCGCAGACATGCATGGCTATAGCAAGTGTCGCTACAATCTATCAGCACAATAAAGAATTGACGTTATGATAACGATTAAACGCTTTGAATTAATGCTCATCAGAGTTAATCTACCCCATCCCCTCAAAAATAAAAGAAAGAAGGAAATGATGAAAAAAAAAAAAGAAAGAGAGAGAGAGAAAGAGAGAGAGAGATTCATAATATGAACCGGATTCAATTTGAATCGTATCTGTCTATAACAAGCATAAGTCTTAAAACAGCAACCGTCTTTCCGTCCACATCGTAAATTCTAGCTTCCTCGTTCGTCGTTCGCCACTGTTTTCACAACCCGACAATATTCCAACTGATTTCGGTCGGGATATTTCACGGCACGATTTTATCGATCCAGGTTTTGTCTCAATCGATTCTTACGAGAATTCTCGGTTTGGATTAAAGTGAATATCACGCAGGCTAGCCTCCGGCCGCGTCGCGTTATTACGTTTACTGATATTTCGCATTCATTAGGCGTCTAGATTCAATTAAGGAGCTTATAATTCAAGAACAGTGTGAGAAAGCTAGATCAAAGTTCGAATTCTGCGTGCAAATCAGTTTATTGTACAATCATTCTAATGATATAACAAACCACTTTAGAGAGAAGAGAATGCTGATGCAGTCTGAAAGCATCCAGAAACTTGTTTCTTTCGTTTAAATGGGGCTTTGATCGCACGTCTGCATCACGATCAATGGAAGCATATTGAAACGGTTGCATCATTTCATTCGTGACAGATCGACGAAAAGTTGTCTTTCTTTCCCCTTTCTTATCCATCTCTCTATCTCCTCTTCTTCCTAAAGTCTCTGTTTTTCCACCTCGAGACACTGTTTGTAATAAATTCGGATACCAAAGAAAAATGACGAAGAGCAAAGGGATACATCCACAATGATCAACCCTTCCTCTAAACAAGCCAGGTTCACAAAATGATAGTACAGACGACACATTACACCCTAACCCGAAGATGGCAGTCCCCGGCCAACGAGTGAAAGGGAGAAGGAGGATGAGGAGAAGGTGTGAGAGGATGTGAAAAAGAAGGAGGAGAATAGGAAGGAAAAAGAAATGAAGACGTGTGTTCTGTTGACCGCTGGAGCCCAAAGCGACTTGCACGTCTGACGTATACACACTCGGAGACATCCCACACGTCTCGTAAGGCGGTAGAAGCGTACCGAAATAATTCTGTCGAGTTATTCCCTCCCAGACATAGGGGTACAAACAAAACACCTCTCACCACTGTGCGATGTACAGGGGAGAGTGGTTGGCAAATGATTAACGTTAAAAACAAAAGGCCGCCCGAAATCTCTGAGGTATAACCCTATGATCAGCTGACTGTCCCATTCCGAACGTGATGACTTAGTTTTCTAGCTGCTATATTTAACCCCTCACACACAGACACTCACACATACGCACACACACACACACACACACACACACACACACATACACACACACACAAGTTCACGTAAGCTTTGCCCTGGCGGTCGAAGAAATACTGTATGTAGGCCTATTGCTTAAAAATGCATTTGTATTATGCATCATGGTTTACTGACACGAAACTCGCAATTAGTTTTCTAAAGTCAAAAACACATTTTGCATGCTACCTTTACTCTGTATAGGGCCTACTCTGTGAGTAACGCAGACTAGTTTTAATCAAAATCAGATGAAACTCCATTTCTGACTCTGTGATATCATGAGTAGGGGATATACCGTGCTCAAAAAGGACACCGCGTACGTGTAATGGCTTGTAGGACAGGCGGAATATTTCGGGCAGATAAACAAGACTTCTCTTTTATGTGCGGTTGCTCCCCCGTCTCGGTGTTCAATCATCCCACATCGGCAGGCTGACAGGCCTCGTAGTCCCACACGTGTGATTTCAGGCGGTATTTACAGTGCTCTACACTATCACGCGCCCGTTTATGGCGTCCCTTACCGCGGTCCGCAAAGGTCAAAGCCTGCGCAGAATTTAAAGCAAATGCACCCCACTTCATTATCAGCGGTATACATACGTACTCTATAATATCGTGGCGTACTCGAGCTGGCGTGTGTGTAAGCACACGCTCTGAACTCTCCTCAGAGTTGGAATGAAAACATCCGCTGGAAGAACTGCTGTCAGGTAATCTACTGAAGATCTGAACAAACTTTGGCTCAGGATATGGTCCTAAAAATAAAACAAAGCAGCAAAAGAATCCCTCACCGTTTAATTGAAAAACCAATCAAAATCAGTGGATTTTAACGACTTTTTTTTTCCAGTTGTGATATAAGGCTTAATTTTTTTTTCTTGAATGCGAGCATGATGGCTATGTTGTGTGCAGTAATGTGCAACAGAACTACAAACTATATTGTATATTTTTGTAATACTTTGTATATTTTCACCTCACCAATGAAGTATGTTTTTTTATGAGAATATGTTGTTTTTTCTGAATTTTCATGAAACATGCATATATATGCGCGGTTTTCCGTTTTAAGCGAAGATAAGATTTTTCACTAAAACATAATTATCTTTTAATCATTACTATGTCTTAGTACCCTGGTACGGTTTTAGGTGCAAAGAGGTTGGCAGACCTGCAGTGAGGAAATTATTGTCCATAGCAGAGTATGGCAGTATATAGTGTGATAGGCACTGATCTCGGTAGAATACAGTATAGGGGCCTACTTACATAAAGATTAGTGCTGATAGGAAAGTATAGAGTATGGCAAGCCTAGTCCTCACACTTCACCACCGACAAATAGTAATGATGACGGTAAGGGTGATAATAATAATTAATGATGATAACAATAACAATTATACTAATAATTGCAACAACAATAACAATAGCGATAACGGAAACAATAATAACAATCGTCATCATCATAATGATAATGAATTGATAACAATAAAAAAATCATATTCGCTCGACCATGGAATGAGGATTATAGTTAATAACGGTCTCTATGATGGTGGTTGTTTGTTATGTTTTTGAGGTTTAATCTCCCCCCCCCCCCCCCGTGCCATACCAGGTAGAGTGACAGTGTAACGTCCTACTATACGATCACTCAATCCATTAGGTAACCCTATCGACCTGCGTGTGCACAGTACGACCCAATGCGTTGGACTATTTCGAGTGCTGTGGTAAGGAGAGGGTGTTAATTAGATATTGACCAAATTTTGCTGTAAGCTTCGCCAAAACGTCACGTGCTGACGGAACCCGCTACCATGGTATATAGGCCTTCCTCTGAGATGATACATACCTGATACACAGTTGCGGAGCAAACACATCTTTTATCTGGATCATACAACGCCTCAGTGTATAATACGCACATTATTATCACGTCTCTTTTATTCTTATCACCATCATCATCATAATCACCTGTGGTGAAGAATCAATTAAACATTCAAATGAACTGATTAAAGCGCCTCCACATGTAAGAAACGTTTCTATCATTCTCAAATTCAAACAACGTTGGAATTACTCGTCTGGTTAAGACACAAATATATATACAATATAATATTACGGACTATGTAACAATTAAAGCCTGTTCGTACATTGCATCAAAATGGTCCATCACACATGAACGTATATTCCGCTCTCCCACATCCTATAATGGTTACGTTTACCTATTCCAATTCCCAATGGTCCTGTGTCTTCGCTGAACACGTAGGGGACTTTCCTATCCGGCTGGTACATCCGATGCAGGTACACGCCATCTCTTGCATAACCCACTCACGTAAAAGTCATTAAATGCAACATCCACACAGGAAAACGTGTCGCTCCAAAACCGCTTCCCCCGGAGCCTCCCCCCTAAGAAAAACCGTCGCAGTTATTGCTGCTGAGAAAGCACACATGTAAGGCATACGTGCAAATTACGGGCTATAGAAACTTAGACAAATTGACATTCGTTGCAAGTGTATTTGCCCGTGTGTACCAATCAAACTATATGGAGGAGTGTAGACGGGTTCTGCATGCGCGCCCCATCCCCCACCCCCTCATCGATATTCGGTAGCAGGATGGTTTCGCGCCAAATTCACAGACTTGATTGCTTCTTGGTGTGCCACCCGGTGCAGATTCATTACCCCACTACCACTGGTAACATCGTCCGTTTTGTGTGCACCGTCACTATCACCATCGATGTTCTAGAATCGTGTTTTCAATATAGGCTTTGTCCGTAATTGTGAATCTATTATTCATGGCGATGTCAACATTCCGACAGACGAGAGACCCAATTTTCAACAAATTCCATAATCCGTAATAACTCACCCTCTTGTAATCATGAAGGTAGAGTCATGTTCGGAATAGATATAGACTATAAAAGGTAATTACCTGGTAACGCTGGTGTCCCCCCCCCCCCCTCTCTCTCTCAGTCACTTCCACCCTTTCTTTTTATCTTTCCTTTCTAAAGTATCTTAGTAAAGCAGGAGGCATATTCCGAATTATGCTCACGGCATTTGTTATTTCTTGACAGTTCAGTGTCCTATCAGACAGCAACATTTTTTTTTTTTTCATGACGTCATATTAACGAATCTGACAGTAACGATCTTGTCTGGGAGGTGTGGTCATGGAGGGTACAGCCTCGGACCCATTTAGAGACAGACAAAGAACAAAAGAGACAAACCTCAGTTCGAAACTCGCTTGGCAGGTTCAGCTATGCATGCATGGACTATGTGTGTCATTTAATATCAACCGTCATTCTTCACTTGGCTATTCAAGGTGAGAACTCGCAATCTTTGGCGAATGTTGATGGCATGGCCCTCTTACATTGGAATGTAAGAACATATTAATCATTATCATTATTATTATAACTATTATTGGTATCATTATTATGGAATTATTGCTGATACTGCTATATCATCACTTTCAATATAACTGCTATCATTTTTCATTTACATTGTAATCACATTTGTTTAGTCAAGACAAAACAAACCATATGAGGAGTATAATCTTGGAATTGACAGAACTTTTGACTGCGTAAGTTACCAAGTGCCTCTATCATAGTTTAAGGTCAGAGTTGAACATGCGTAGATATCACTTGAGTGCGGCTGTACCACATTACTACACCGCCTCATGAAAAAAGACAAACGGACAAAGAAAAAAAAATACAACTAAACAATTAAAAATCCCACATTTGAACCAAATCAAAGTCAAATTGAGAAACTAAGCAATTCAGTTCAGTCATGTTATGATAAATATTATAATGAAAGTTTTGCAAACTGACATTCCATGAGGAAGTGGAATCATCGCAAAGATGCCTTCCTTTGTAACCATGGCAACAACGCACTTTTGTCTGTAAGATTTCACTAGACCATTTCAAAGGGATCATATAGTTTTGGTTGAGACCTGATTTCAGGTTTCTAACATTTTGTGTGTGTGTGTGTGTGTGTGTGTGTGTGTGTGATAATGAGAAAACCCTTATGAAATATGAAAGAGCATGTAATTCCATGAGGAATTCAACGTCTATTTGATGAAAATTGGTTTTGAAATGGCTGAGATATCCAAAAACAGAGCAATTATAAAAAAGTGTGAGACCAACCTTTTATTACGATCGCTTTGTTTTACTTTGTTTTTGGAGGTTTCAGGCATTCCAAACCCGATTTTCATTAAGTAAACTTTGAATTCCTCTTAAGATGGCATGCTCTGTACTATTTCATAAGTGTTTTCTTGGTATCTCGCAAAAAGTTAAAAGACCAATTTTCTCATCTCCACAAATACTGTACCATCCCTTTAATACCGGTGCCGAAGATATAACAGAGGGCGACGATTTTGAATAGGCTGAAAATGATAAAAAGAAATAACAAGTTTGATTGCGCGAGATTACTTAATGCACGCAGAAGCCTCTTTCTATTTTCATAGCTATGACCAGGTTCTTAAATACTGTCCCCAAAGTCGTGCCAGTTCTGAAGCATTTTGATCAATTCGGATATCACATTCGTGACTAAGAGGGAGAATGAGATTAGCTCTCAAAATTTTGACGGTGGTAGGCGCTTGTCACCATCACATCTAAAGACGTGGTTAAGACGGGCGTTGAAGAGTTTCCCCAAATATGACACACAAACAATGGCACTAAGCATCTGCACGTTTCGGCTCTCTCATTTCGCGCCGGATTTTTTTTTTTTTTTTTTTTTGAAAGGCAAGTGTCGTGTCACCGGCTAAGTTTATGAAACCTGGTTTCATCATTTACCTCTCACTCTCCATGTCCCTCTTTCTTACCCCCATCCTCCCCATCCTCCCCTTCCCTCCCCCTCTCTCTTCTCTCTTAGGGAGTGACGCAGGTGAAAACACACGGTACAAAATAACGGTCGCGATACCATCAGCAAATATCTCACGAAGAGATCGAAAGATCTCGCTGACAAGGTTGTTGCCATGACAACATTATCAAGTTTGTAATTGCGTTCGCCGCTGCAGTATTCAACAGTTGATATCGCGTCATCTAACTCTAAATCGAGGTGATTTATCTTCTAAAGCGGGATTAATTCCCGGCAAGTCCTTGGGATCCCGAACGTTTACCTCAGATTGTGATGAAGGGTGTGATACGGACCATACAAATTTTAATCATGTGACCACATCTTTCCCGTCCGACAATCTCTCTGATTGCAACAGAAAGGACGTCGAATTTATATGCCCTGTATTACCGTCACCACTCAGTAATTAATTAGTCTGAAAGTATTGAGCAGATTAGGGACGATATTTATCTGTATCAACGTCCAACAGTTTGACGGAAACCATACCCCTATAGGGACATAAACACACACGCATACGCAAAGAAAATCACAGTCCTTTGTGTGCGTGGGGCATCAAGGTAATTTCGCGCCTTGCAAAGATCCGTCTGTAACCAACACCTGTGCAAAAGTAGCGGGCGGTTAAACAATGTGTAATCCTATATATATATATATATATATATAATATATATATATATATATATATATATATATATATATCTGACAGAACTCAGTAATAAACATCACATATTTATCACATATCTGGGATTTATATGCGAGTATAAACACACAAAATATCTTGCCTACTTGCTTTTCTCGTGTAACTATCCAAACTATCCATCACACATACATGATACGATGAAAATCGACGGCAGATTTGTTAATTGAAAATTATATAATCATTTACGGCGAAACGACGCAAGGAACACAATCATGAATATCAATGTTTAGTTCGTTTTGAGAACGTTCCAATATCGCACGTCCTGAACAACGGCGTAAATCCATACTGAGGAGTGGGGGGGATGGTCACCATCACCACGATTACAAGCCCATAACCGGACCGGCGCAGCCTTTTTTTTTTTTTTTTTTTTGGGGGGGGGGGGAAGCTTTGTGCCCCCCTCCCCCCCCCCACACACACACACTTTACAGGGATCGGATGCCCCACTCTTTTGCATGAAATATAAAGTGGGAGAAAAGTGGCAGCAACAACATAAAGACTTTTTGTTCTTGTTGCTTTTTTTTTTTTTTTTTTGCTTGTCAGACGACTTTCGGCGGAAAATCAGACCTTAAAAGTATGAAAACATCTTTCTTTTTGTTGTTGAAATATCTGTGAGAGGGAGCGGAACGACCGAACGGGGGAAGGGTGTGTATGGGGGGGGGGGGTATCCCTCTCCCACACGAGGAAGATTTTGCATTTTCAGACCTGAAATTCAGCGATCTGGTGCTCACTTGTGGTGAAAATTTTGTTTTCTTTTCTTTAAAAAAACAATAAGAAAATGAAATATTCACAATAATTATATTATTGAATGACAAAATCGTGGTATTTCAGCTCTTGCTGTGCGACATCACTGTGAAGGCCTACTAAATAATGGGGCCTATCATCGGCGTAGACAGGATTTGATCTTAGGAGGAGCGGTTATGTTACGGGGAACGAATCAAGCGAGGGGGAGGGTATGGTAGGGGGGTTTTCCCCTCCTACGGTGAAATCTCTTTGCGTTGAAAATCTTGACATTTTTCAGTCCAAAAACTGCCGTTTGTAGCTATATTCTTCGCTTTGGAAATTAAGGGGGGCACACCAGGCGCAACTGCTGTCATTCACTGGCAGCAACATCAGGAGAATGGCATAGCGATTAATTGCGAGCGAGCGGAGCGAGCGAGCATGAAAATTTTAACATTTTACAGTCTAAAAACTGCCGTTTGTAGCTATACTTTTTCGCTTTGGAAATTAAGGGGGCCGCATCAGGTGCAACTGCTGGCAATTACTGGCAGCAACATCAGGAGAATGGCATAGCAGTTAAATGCGAGCGAGCTGGGCGAGCGAGCTTGAAAATTTTGACACTTTACAGTCCAAAGACTGCCGTTTGTGGCTGTATTTTTTCGCTTTGGAAATTATGGGGGCACACCGGGCGCAACTGCCGGCAATAGGGCAGCAACATCAGAATGGCATAAAGATTAAATACGAGCGAGCGAAGCGAGTGAGCTTGAAAATTTTGATATTTCACAGTCCCACATGTCCTTTGTGGCTGTACTAGTATTTTTTCGCTTTGGAAATTAAGGGGTGGGGGCGCACCGGGCGAAAACTGCTGGCAATTACTGGCAACAACATCAGGAGAATGGCATAATGATCAAATGCGAGCGAGCGAAGCGAATGAGCTTGAAAATTTTGACATTTTCCAGTCAAAAAAACTGTCGTTTGTGGCTGTATTTTTTCGCTTTGGAAATTAAGGGGGCGCACCGGGCAAAAACTGTTGGCAATTACTGGCAGCAACATCAGGAGAATGGCATAATGATTAAATGCGAGCGAGCGAAGCGAGCGAGCTTCAAAATTTTGACATTCGCGTTTTGACAATCCAGAAACTGCCGTTTGTAACTGTATTTTTCGCTTTGGAAATTAAGGGGGCGCACCGGGCGAAAACTGCTGGCAATTGCTGGCAGTAACATCAGGAGAATGGAATAATAATCAAATGCGAGCGAGCGAAGCGAGCGAGCTTCAAAAATTTGACATTTTACAGTCCCCAAACTACCGTTTGTAGCTATATTTTTCGCTTTGGAAATTAAGGGGGGCTCACCTGCTCACAATCACTGGCAGCAACATCAGGAGAATGGCATAGCGATTAAATGCGAGCGAGCGGAGCGAGCGAGCTTGAAAATTTTGACATTTTACAGTCTAAAAACTGCCGTTTGTAGCTATACTTTTTCGCTTTGGAAATTTATGGGGCACACCGAGTGCAACTGCCGGCAATTACTGGCAGCAACATCAGGAGAATGGCATAGCAGTTAAATGCGAGCGAGCGGAGCGAGCGAGCTTGAAAATTTTGACATTTTACAGTCCAAAGACTGCCGTTTGTGGCTGTATTTTTTCGCTTTGGAAATTAAGGGGGCACACCGGGCGCAACTGCCGGCAATTACTGGCAGCAACATCAGGAGAATGGCATACTGATTAAATGCTAGCGAGCGAAGCGAGTGAGCTTGAACAGTTTGACATTTTCCAGTCCTAAAAACTGTCGTTTGTAGCTATATTTTCGCTTTGGAAATCAAGGGGGCGCACCGGGTGCACCTGCTGTCAATCACTGGCAGCAACATCAGGAGAATGGCATAGCGGTTAAATGCGAGCGAGCGGAGCGAGCGAGCTTTAAAATTTTAAAATTTTACACTCAAAAAGACTGCCGTTTGTAGCTATATTTTTCGCTTTTGTTTGTCCCACTTTTATTTGAGAGCCATCCCCCCCCCCATCGACGCCTCTATACATATTAGGTTGCTTTTGTTAAGTGAAAGATCTGCTGCACACTCTTTGATAAATTAGGGAATATACGTCTATGTCAAAAGTGTACAAAGTTTATCCCTTATCCTGTATAGCGGACCTTTTGCATGTTCATGATTGCAATACAACGATCGGGTGCATAGTTCTGGCGATATTTGGACAATTTTCCATTAAGAAAGTTCGAGATTTGTCCTCATCTCGGGAATTGCTTGGGGGATAAATGATTTGTCTGTCTAAACACTTCCTTTGGGGCGGGGCAAATGCCCCTTTGCCCCCCAAAGATTCGACGTCCCTGATCTTCCCTTGGTATGCCCATAGATGTATCCTGACTGAGTCATCAGTCGCTGTCGTTTCTCAGGAATGATTCAGGAAATGGAGGGGATTCAATTATGGCGATAAAGTTGTTGTTATTGTTTGTTTGTATGTTTTCGTACATATTTTGCAGATGGTCCCCAGTTACTCGCGTCATAGCATGTTTACATGTAGACCTATACTATTTGACGTTGTCAACGCCTGAGCCATACCTTACAGTGTATGTCGATGTTACTTTCTTCGCGAGCGAGCGAAGCGAGCGAGCGCTTGAGAAAATTATACATTTTCCTACAAGATAGAATACTGTTCAGCTCTGTTACCTGTCTGAAGGCCGGCGTACAAACGTCATGCAATATGCCAAAATTGATACAATCACATTTCTGCTTCCTCCATTTTTTCCCCTCAAAATTCAGGGGGGATGATTGTACAGGCCATCCCCCCCTCCTCCATTTCAGGGGGGGATATATCCCCCCCATCCCCCCCCCCCCGGGATTTACGCCCATGGTCCTGAATCATTACGATCATTGTGTAACGACTGGAACAGATTGTCACTTTAATATTTCAGCCGATACCATCTCTATCGATTATCCGTCAGTCTGCCGCATCGAGCCTTATGATACCACACTACGTGATTTTTGCCTTCGAAGACCAGCCAGCTTCGATCGTACAGGAAGCTGTTAAAGTCGCAATACCGGAATTAAACCTTTATAGATAGATAATCATGCTCCATTTCTTTCACAGTCTCTTATAAAATCGAAACAGTAAACCTGAAGATGAATGGAAGGCATCTTGTATATGAAACGGGAAACTCAACTAGATGAAATGATAGTTTCCATTAATGTCTCTCATGTAGGCAGTTGCACATGGATAGAAGAAAACAAAGTGCTATTATAACGCCAATTACCTAAAGATGAAACTATGTCGCAATAAGAGAGGGTTAATGCCCTGAGATAAAAGTGTCGGCGTGAGGTAGCGGAAGATGTTCTGAAAGCCAGACAAGATTATAAAGTTAAACGCACCTCACTGTGCGATGGCTGAAGGAAAGTGTCCTGTAGCTACTTGCAACATATAGGGATAAAACTCCATATATCAGCTGACAGTGTGGTCTGAAGAGTTTATACGGTAAACGTTATCAATGAGTGTCGTGAAGGAGGGCGGGAAGAAGGACACAATTTCACACGATATTTACGACGAGCTCAGGGCGCGATGTCTGGTGTAAATTAGCGTGTCGCATCTAACTGTATGTAGAGTAGCGCATCACACTCTACACACACCAAACTTCTTAGGGGCAACAAAAACCGAAGCAATTTTGCTAAAATCGATCGTGTTATCGACAAATTTAATCAAAGGGAAGAAAGAACGTGCGGGATTGCTTGGTGAAGTCACGTAAACGGAGGTTAGCGCCTTAGCACAGGGGCTGTCTCGGCCGCCCCCAACAGCACTTCGGACTGTTATAGCCACTTTTTAGCCAGAGATCTAATCCCGTAGAAGCCTTCGAGGCATGGAATGGCCGCGGCTGGGAAACGTGCCAAAACCATAGACGATGTGGATACGGGAAGGATCATCGTGGTTAATGGATTCTAATATCAATCAGGTAACACCTCACATGATCACAACTTGAAATCAGAGACCGTGCGATCACGGCACACCAACAATGAATGGGAGTCGAAAGAGTCGCCTCTTGTTCAAATATTTCGTAGCGTTCAAGGTCTTAGAGATCATGCTAGTCTCATTGTAATCAGTAACTGTGAAATGCTTATTACGCAACACTGACTGCATTGTAAAAAGCACTAGCCACAATATACTAGGACTTTCTACGTCAATCACAATGGTGGGGTGGGGGATTTGATAACTTGTTCATTCCCAGTGCCAAAAAAAAAAAAAAAGACAACGAAAAGTTATAAAGGTGTTATCTATATCTGTACTATGCACTAGTATACTGTATGGACATTATAAACAGCAGCAATGACGGTCATCACTTAAAGGAGACCTCCGGATGATTTTCAAATTTTTACATTTGAACATTTATAAATTAGTTATACTGGGTACAGAGTTTCAGGATTTATAATAATTGGGATGAAAAATAAGAATGTTTTCGAAGTTTATAACAAATTGCAATGAACAAGGATGATGACATGGCAGCCTCACCATAAGAATGCATGAGATGTGGCTCAAGGAAGCAGCACAAAAGAAGAAGGCATGCATAGATTACACACAGGTGAGCTTGCAAGCATGCGGTATTGTAATGGAATGACACTGCTACATTTCTGAGATATGTGAGGCTCCTATGTCATCATCTTTGTTCAGTGTAATTTGTTTAAGGTTTTTGAAAGTACTGTTTCTCTGCTCAAGAACCACAATAAATTCTACAAATCTATACATGAAGCTGTTGATTTATGTACTACATGATGTGAAATTATGAAAATCGTCCGGAATGCCCCTTTAACACGGTCCGTCGATTATAACAGGGTTTACATGGCCCTACACGTAGTACGGTAAATATTTGCCAGAGAATGATTGCAATTACTTCCAAGGTGTTACCGGACAAGATTTTCGCTTTGAAGATTTTCTTTACCCGTCCAAACGCAGATCATTTTTATTATATTATTTTCTTTGCTTTTCAGGCAAGTCGTAAAGCGTGATATTGGATGGTATATTATGATGAGGCCTGGCGAAGTGCGAGCACATTATTTCACGACTTGCATTATTGCATGGAAGCCCTCTAGCGACACAAGGTCACGCTTACATTACGAAGCAAAGAACAGATCGTCCGTTCTTTGCAGAGAGAGAAATCCCTCTAACGGCGCTTCCTGTCGGATGCTGCCGAGAAAAATCCGAAAGTGCAAATACCGCGTGCCTTGTTTTTAACTCCAGGTGAGAACATATGCGATGAACACGCAGGGAAAGATAAAACATGGTTTGACTGCGAGGATGCGAGCACAAACCGATGTGAAATATTGAGGACAATTTAAGGCAGAATAGGTCAACTTTTGACGGATAATAATATATGTATATATATATATATATATATAATGTGTGTATGTACATAATTTGTGTATACATTATATAAATGCTGTATAAACAGACAAGATTCTATTCTGCGATCATTCTCTTCCGGTCCATTAACGCGTAACGGGCCTACGCTGAGATGCAAATAAGCGGAACATCAGTAGAATTGCCGCTTATAGGATTAATATAATGCGAGCAGCCGTCTCGAACAACATATGAAAGTGGTTACAGAACCTCAACAATGAGCTATTTTATGTAGCATCGACGTTGACTGCCATGAATCAAGTGATTACAGTTAGAATGATCTTCTTCATTTGGCGAGATTTTCATTACGCAACGATGCGTTTGAATACGCCATCAGAATAAACATGGCGGGGGGGGGGGGACTTTTCCACATTGGGGCGGCTAGACATGAAAGCGCTGGCTTTGTCGGTGAATGGTGAGTGATGATAATTTCGCCCCAAACAGCACATACCAGTGGCAGAAACAGATTATGCTAACCAAGGCTTGGTGTCGTCTGACAGAATGACGTTCACTGCATGACGCGCCACGTCGTCGGTAGTAAGTGCAAACGCACCGCTCTAAGTACTCCTATTTGCTCGCGGATTACCTCGAAATGAATGCAGTACTGATTGAAGTGGTAATGTAGCTGTTTAACACTGAAATTCTCTGGCGGCAGAGCGCGAGTGTCCGTTGTGTTATAACTTTCCAAATAACACTTTGTGTGTGCGTGTGTGTGTGTGTGTGTGTGTGTGTGTGTGTGTGATATCCGTAAGTAGAAATAAGTGGCAAGAAATCAATACATCAACGGCTTTTCTTTGCTGAGAATCACTCCTCATTAACAGTCAATAAATCTCTATTTTATTCTACACGAATATTTAGTTATTGTAAATGTAATATTATGATGTATAACAAGTAAAATAATTTTGAAGAGGTAATTAAGGAACTTTCGTGACAGCATTTCGCATGAATAATGATGAAAACCTATCTATGGTGAACATGTACGTAGTATAAACTGCACTCTTGTATTGCTCCTTTGTCATTTGATCATGTTTTGTTTAAAATTGTCACACCCATGTACTTCATTTTTATTTGATTTGATTTTGAGAAGCAAAATAAATGCGAACGAATGAACGAACACGATGGAAAATACAACTCGCGCAGCTGTAAAAAAGAAGCTGAAAGAATATAACTTGCAAAGTACAATCCTGACATAAAGACCTTTCTACATTGTATTATGGAGGCCCCTGCCAAAGAAGACGCTTCTATCAAGGAAAGAACACCAACTAAACAAAAACAAGAAGAAGAAATCAGTATCAAAGATGCTACATTAAATGAGCACAAGTTCCTATGCGGACAATTGAAGACCACGTGACATTTGGTATATCTTTTTCGAAAGTTTTGATATTCATCATATCCAGTGAGGGACTCATCAAATAAATACTGTCATATTTCCCACCTATACAAGCACACAGCTGAAATCTTCCACATTAAATGCACAATCATATTTCATGATGTCAGAATTAAAGCATACCTTTATGTCGAGCACGTCGAAAACCAAGTAGGCCTAATTAATAAATGTTAAGCTTTTCTGTGCCAGGAACTCTGGAGAGTGTGTACAGGGATATGGGTTCTTCTGTGTCGGTAATCACTCAAACCACACACAGGGTTCAGCCATTATCTTCGGGAACCTAGTGGGCCTGTGCAATGGTTTTGATATATTTACAAAATATTAGTCATTATTATAGGACATGAAGAGTGGCGGCATCGGCAAGAAGAATGGCTGTCTATAGTGGAAGAAACACTGAGTTAGTATTGCTTAGCTTAAAGGAACTATTGGTCTTACGAAGCAATGCTTATCTCAGTGTAAAAGACCACGCGATGAATCTATTGACCTTTTGGCATCCCACAACATGTCGACTTCCGTTCGATGCATAATACGGTGTGACAGATAGCAATCGTGAACAGCAACAACATTACGTAACAGGAAGAACGAATGGTGAGCGATTGAAGTGGTTGCGGCAATCCCTTCATGCGAAGGTGGTATAGAGGTGAGCATTAAGACAAACAGAGTTCGCTTCTTACACGCCATTCGGCTGCAGTGTGTTGGGGTCATTCATATCATCTACCGAAGATGTGAACCCACGGAACAATGAAATCAAATTATCTGGATTGGCACGACACGATTGCAAACACGATGGGAAGCTGCTGGGAGAATGAGAGAAAGACAGAGAGAGACAGAGAGAGAAGAGAGAGAGGGAGCTAGAGAGAAAGGGAGAGAGTGATGGGAAGGAAAGTCGATGTAAAAGTGCACGGGAGTGTGACATGAGAGCACTCATTTCGGCGAAAATGGCGCGAACGAAGCGGGAAATATTTCAAAGTTAGCGCAAGAGCCGAGGAGAGGCTGTATCCATTGTCATGCGCCGGCGTCAAAGCTGCGAGCCTTACCTGCGGTCCCATGTGCCCTGTATTGTGATGATCTGCTCCGCGTGCCCGGCTTCGCTCAGGGCTACACAAGTGTAATTACACGCTGGTCTGTAGAGGTGCTACTCCGACCCCCGCTAACACACCGCCGTCACCGCGGCATTGCTCACTGTGCAGATTGTGTTTTCCGGACACAGCGACAGGGTTGTACGCTCTCACTTGCTCTCTCACAGAAGATCGTCTGCCCAAGGGAGGAGGGGGAAATCAATGAAAATGGATTCGCGCGCTACACGGCGTAGTGAACTCGGCCCAGCCAGCCACACCAAGCCATAATTACGTAGGGACCAGACCATCTATTATTAAGCAGATTGGGATATTGCGGCATTAAGCGGCTTGGTTGGAAGGACGAGACTAGAAAGAGAGCCGGGACGTGAGATGAAACAGGCCAAGGGTGAATGGTGTACCCATGTTAAGAAACTGGTGTCACCCTCTTTCCTACCATGTGGTATAATGCACTTTAATACTAAAACATATACGAGGAATGAAGAGGTTAAACTTCTTGTATAAAATCATAATTATGTCAACATGTGTATAATATTATACATCCATTCGGATGTATTACGTTGTACTATTTTATATGTACAGCGATATACACAAACATTATATCCTAATATAAAATGCAGCAATTTTAATGCATCATGCAGGTGCATTTTTGCAATTATGTCATTACATCTATGTCATATGATTGTTATGATTCTGTTATACATGTATATTCCTTAATGTGAATGTGTGCGGCAGTGTGCGTTCATTCATGTATTCATTGAGTTACTTGCGTTGCATCATGCGGAATTTTCTGTGTTCAACGAGTAGGTACCCTATATACAATAAACGTTATTCAGCAATTTCACCAAACAGCCATAAACCTTTCAAAGGAATTTGGCGAAGCTTGCCTGAACTAGCAACAAGTACTATACTGTCTCCCCAAGATGAAATCAATCATGTAGGCTTAACCACAATCGCAATTAATAGGAAACAGTGTAGTGCTTATCACCTCTCCGAAGTTCTACGAATCATTTTAGAAGCTGGTCTATTCAATTTGATTTATTATTATTTATATTTCACGAAATATATCAATATACCTCTGCTTGTTGTTATCAGTAACATTAATAATTTTGCTAAACTTTCTCACTATGCATCTACTTCAGAACTTGCAGACAAATATGCATACAAACACACACACACACACACACACACACAAACAAACACAATGTAACGTGCTTTTACTAATAGTAATATTTCGTGAGTGTATAGCACACACGTACATAATAAGACACTGTGTCAACTCATAACGCATGCATACTATTATCTGCGTATGTGTGGTAGTGAGTGTATGATTATGTATTAATTAGTGTATTAGAGTATAAATGTCTGTCTGTCTGTATGTGTGTATGTATGTATGTATGTATAATACCTGTATGCTTACTTGTAATATGTATGTAAACGTTTGTATAACAACATTACAGCCTGAACGCAGTGCGCTCTTTAATAGCGAATGTTTCCAGCGAGGAGCTGAAAATCAGTTCAGTGCGTTTAGCCGTGCACGCAGTCTCAGGGACACGCTTTAAGAAACACAGGGAAATGAGAAACCATGTAGCACGCATGGGGGGACGCCATCGATTTAGCCAGCATCGTGCCCAAATTAGAATTGGCTCGGGATTTCCGACTGGAAATTTTTTAAGGAAACCTGGGTCCGTTGCTGGATCTGTGACGATTCAAAAAGTAATTGCTCAGTAATGAAATCAGAGGTATTGATTTGTACCTGTTTGTTCTTTTCTCTCTGTGCCAAGACTTTAATTACATCGTGTGCTTCCTTCCGCGAAATAAACTGACTTTTGGCGCACCGCGTGACATGGGGCAAACTGAACGGCTCAGTACCGGCCGTGCGGATTAACTCGCAGAGAAATCCTCGGGCGAAGTCTTTGCTCTTAAATGTCTCAATGTAAATAGACACTATAAAAAACTCTCACGCATGCACTGTCATCTTGTGTCTTATATTTTCACGCTTCCAGCCCCGCCCCCACAAAAAAAAAAAACCCAGAACCAACATACGCAACGCAAACTTAACGAAAAGCGACAACAGCAAACCTGCTCACTTCTATCGTCACATTACGCGTTCTTGGTTTTCCTACTCTACTAACTCAAAAAACAAAACAAAACAAAACAATGTTCATGACTTTGCGGTATGTGTAACAGACTGGAAAATTTCCTAAACACATTCCAAACTCTGTGCCATTTTTACTTCACTGATGATTATCTCTAGTCATTCTGTTAGTTCCACTTTGTCAAATCTTAGCTGCATGGTCCTACAGGACATTGTGAAAAAAAAATGATGCCAAGAAACGAGCACGGTTGGAGATTATCCCTTATTTTTTTTAAAATACGTGACAGGAATAATTTACCAAATGCAATTATTGACATGGACAGTAAAGTGAGCAGAAACCTTTTCTGTAGACCGACTTTTCTGGCATGGTGATATTATATCAATTGTTTATAGATATCTTTATACTGACAGGGCAATTGCACAATCATTTGTATGATAATTATTTAATTTCATCGAGCTAGGCATCAGCAAAATACTCAGGCTGAGAAGTTCGACTTTATATTTGATCTGTTTGGACACATTAGAGCTGAATTATGCCATTAAAAAAAGAGTGAATAGAGTATAAGTTTAAAGAACGACTCCCTGTAGAGAAAGCTGCACTCCAGCATAAGAACCATATTATGAGGCATTCAAATCCTCTCCACCCATTTCTATTAAAGTGATACGTAGATCTGTCACCACGAATACTCAGCATGCGAAATCTCCCAACTGGGCCTGTTTCCAGGCCCAGGAATCGCCTCATACCTCACTGCTCGCTCCTTGATCAAAAGAATCCATCATCAACATTGGCCACACCTGCGCCTAATCATCAGAGCAAGTTAATGTCACGGACGACAAAGTGATGAACCCGCCCCGCCCCCTCCGAAAAAGCCCATTTTGCAGTGCCGACATTCAACAGAAAGAAAAAGGAAAAGAGAGATGGCTGGGGAACGAAAAAAATATCACATCGATGCCACTGCAGCTCCCGCACTGTCAAAAAATTTAAAGCTGGAAATCAACCTTGTGACTGCAAATGGGGAATAACTTGGAAAAGCAACTTTTTACCTTTGTTATTGTACGATCTTTCACTGATTTCATTAGATTTAGGGGATAAAAAGAAATATAGATGTATTGTCACAAGACATAGCATTCATTTGTAAAATAATCAGAGACTGGTATAAGAAAAATACAGATACAGATATAGATAATTAGATAGATATATAGATAGAAAAAGAGATAGATAGATAGATAGATACAAAGATAGATAGATAAAAAGACAGATAGACAGATAGATAAATAGATATATAGATAGATAGATATATACAGAGATAGATAGATAGATAGATAGATATATAGATAGATACAGAGATAGATACAGAGATAGATAGATAAATATATAGATAGATAGATAGATAGATAGATAGATAAAGAGAGAGAGGGAGAGAGTGATTGGATGGATAGAGGAAGACTTCTCTAGGTCTTCCGACTGTATTCCTTCTCTCCCTGGCTTACAAGTGGATTTATAGATAACACTTCACTTCATCTTATGCACGGCTTTGCTGGATTCTTGAACAGACGTCAGACCACTTTAACTTCATATGACTGCACAACTACAGTGGACAAAATATTAAATGGATGGAACCCATGTCACACTGCGACCTCTTCAAAGTCATTGTGAAAAAATGTTGCGATGTTCATGGGAAATGATTAAAATAGCAAAACATTACGCCGATAAGTTTACAATGATGATCAAATTTACAGAATGTGTTAAGGTACACCTTTAACGTTTACGATACATGATTGTGTTTCGCTTATCTACATATATCTATAGATACTACATGACGTAGACTTGAAACATGATTTGGCTCTAGTTTCCATATTATTTTCACTTTACCTTCGTGAGATTAATGGATGCCGCCATTCATGTTCCGATCAATTGTGTCACTGAAATATTCAGACGTCGCTAAATATTTCACGGCGTCTGAAAGAATCGACCAAACTTAATGCTGTCATAGTATCAAGGGGGGGGGGGGGGGGCAAACCGACAAGTAAATATTTGACAATGCGAACTGTTGACAATTCGTGGGACATTAATGAGCCGCATTCACAAACATACCATGGGTTATTCATGTCTCCTTCATATCTGTCATTACATTACATTAGTCAGTCTTTCAAGATTCCGCGATCCTGTCGGACGCCGTTTTCTCTCTAGCACGTATAATCAATTTTCTCGACATGAAACTACATAAAAAGGAATATAATATGATAAAAAGGGTTGACAAATGAGCTTTACGGTCATAACCTTGCCAATACTTAATTTTGATCAACTTTTTTTCTTTTCGTTTAATCGCCAGACAACATTCTATACCGATCAAGATAGTGCAGTCACTTGTTTTTGTTTTCTCTTGTCCATTTCCTCTCTTGCCCATTGTCGGATTCGTCAGTAAAGTCGTGAAAGTTGGGTTTTTATTTAGCCATATTGGGAAATAACTTCTTATGTAATGTTTACATTTATTGCCTACAATGGAAAGCCAAACAAACACCACCACCACGTTCAAGGTTGTCAACCCCACCCACCCCTCCCCCTCATACCATCCGATTAGATATGCACTTCCTGCACCCCTTCCTGAGAACCTACTCTCAACACCACCATCACTATTTCAGAGGTGACTATCCTTAGAAATTGAGCAATAACTCCTCATTCTGTCCTTGTCCCTCATGATTTCCATCGACCTAGTCTGCTCAAAGGGCCGACTGAACCGGAGCAAGCAAAGTTTGTTATGTTTGCCATGTGGTCGTGGTA
This sequence comes from Diadema setosum, assembly GCF_964275005.1. Taxonomy (NCBI): domain Eukaryota; kingdom Metazoa; phylum Echinodermata; class Echinoidea; order Diadematoida; family Diadematidae; genus Diadema; species Diadema setosum. Next base: position 4,016,106 of record NC_092689.1, on the reverse strand, counting down.
ATAATATGAGAAGAATCAAGCAGATGCCTTCAACCTTTTGGACACCATGACGAGAAATACAATAACTTTTTTTCAGAGTACTTGTACCGTCATGTTTTCACCCCTTTAGGCATTATCATGATTCCCTGCTCAAAAGGTCACACTCTGACAATGGTGAGACATGACATGTACTGAATTCTTATGAGGGAGCCGGAGGGGGGGGAGGGGGGGGGGGGATAGGGGTCACAAGCGTTCCCCCTTGTATATGAATTTGTTACACATGGGCAACATTTCCTGGGAACGTGCCCAGACAAATCCGCTGCGGAAGGTAAAAAGACGAACTTTGTTGAGTGGGGTTGTTTTCTTCGTACCTGCAAAATATTGCGAAAAGAGATTACCACTTTTTTTTTCTACGATGATTTTTTTTCTCTGCATTCTTCATTTTACTCATCAGAGTATCCGTACTGTGTTCTCCTAGACGCGAGCTAGGTGAGGCGCCAAATTTTGACACCATTCGTCATCTACTGCAGATGTGGAAGAACTTTCGCGAGCAGGGAGAAAAAAGCTCATATCCAACAGGTTCACTGCTGCGTGTGATTGTACTGAGCACGGTTTTCAGCCAACAACAGATGAATAATTGGGTAGATATCATAAGCAGAGGTAGGATGGTGACGTTTGGGGATGGTGAATGATGTATGACGGTAATACATTTCCCTATGTACACTGTAGCTGTGATAAGTCTGCCGCTGCGATAATGTCCGCGGGTGTGCACGATCAAAGTTTAGGATTTACGCTACCCGAAATCTGATGGGATTCATATAATGCTATCCATCTGAATATTATCTGGGTCGGTATTTGCCAATAAGTTGGCATCAGCCCTGTTTTATCAACCATCAGATCCGCGAGAAAAAAATTGCTTGAAATTGGTGTTTATGAATGACGCATGGCCTGTTATATCATATTCACGACTACTTCAGCAAATATGGGGACAGTCGTCCACGGACGCGAACGCACGCACCGGGTTATGATTGTAATTCAAGAGTCTTGTGCGTATTAACGCCTTGCCCGCGTTCTACAAATAAAAATGCATTCGTTGCTGGTTATACACAAAAGCTAAATATAGGCCCATGCATGTAACGATTAAGGACTGGTCACTTTTACATACATTAACATTCCGTCAGTAGTCTTTAAGAATAGAAATATATTTCGCCAGCTGTGAACGGCATTCAGTTTTAATCTTAATGAATGGTTAGAAATTGCTCTTAAATGGAAGATATCGTTGAGATTATACCCCATGTTTTTGGGAATACCTGTAGTAATAGTCTCCTTTAATGGCATTCTACATCTTCTGTAGATTTCAGAAGCATAATCGATATCGAGTGTGTCTGCGGCATATGAACACTACGATTTAGTGCATATATTTGAACATCCACAGTATCTAATTTCCTAGGAGAGTGTGATTAAATAGAATTTCATCATTGTGTCATATTTTTTTTTTTCTGTTTGTTGAATTTACTTAGTGCTGGTTTACACATTCACAATGTTTCTTTCATCTTAAGACTTGACATGACTTAATGAATACGTATAGGGTTATAGATTTTGAGAAATACGAAAACTTGCTCAGATATGACATTCGGAATAATCCCTATCGGGCATGTACACACTAGTATCTTCATGAGAAGAGTTCGGCATTGCATATGTTTGTGCGCTTTAGAATATTCTTCTACTGAGAGAGGCGTAAAAAAGAATATCCATCAACACTTCTTATTGCAGGTCTTCAGCCTACGTTTGGGCTACAAAATATTCTCATCATCAAGGAAGTATTTTGGACGAAAAGAAAGTTTAATATGTTTAGTCATTAGTTGCTGGTGTTTGGGCGAGGAATATTAATATTTTGGAGGAAGAACATAGTCATTTTAATAGTCCAAATATTGATACAAAAATAATGTCTCTCATATCGTCAAATACATTGTGCGTAATAAAAATCAAAGCAGTTCAGGCATTGAATCCGCTGGCGTTTTAATGTAATGTCCGTTTAACAAAATCATAGTAGACATGTTATCGTTCACTCGATGGGACATTGGTCGGACATTTGGTAGGACAGTTAGTACAAATTATATGCCAGGTTCCTTCGGCTTACTTACCAAAAAATGCCGTCATGTAAATCTCAGTGGAGGCTGGTACGGCATCTGGAAGCTTTCCTCCTGAACAAGGCGGAAATTCCCGCCGAATCATACCTCAAGCTGGAGCAGTGGATAGGCAAAGGATAACAGTACCTCACATTTCTTATTCCACCGTATATGAATGAATGAAACGATGTCATAAGCTCCAGCGATGCACTAAACACATGCGGGGATGAAACTAGTTTATTTAACAAGCCTCCCACATCCAGCAAAAGCTGCGGCCGCTTTTTTACTGTTGCCTAGCCGACATCCTTAAGGAAAAGCATGACGCTCCAGGAGTACGTTTGGCAGCATCCATCACCTTGGTCTCACTGCGTGTGTTTCTTTGCTCTGGTTGCGCTTGGGTGAGGCGATTTCCACAGCGGCTGGCTGTGTTTGTGCCGGAGCATTCTGGGGTTCTATTTCGTGCTCAAGTGGCGGGGAATTCTGCAGAATTCCGCCTTAAGCGATCTATTTTTGATGATGGCAGTGGTTGGACGTGTCTGATAGGAAGGTTGAGGAGGGCGGCTCGGTGCCGAATTATGTTCGAAATTATGCGCGATAACTCCTTTAACTCTCCCATCCAAAGAATGAGTGATTAATCGCGGTGTTGAAGTACGAATGTTGAGAAGATAATTAATCAGTGCCGCGTCACACCTTCAAGCACAAATAGGAGGGGACAAAGCACTTTTCAGTAGATGATACGCTCTAATTATTGATCTGAGTGGCCACCATGTCTTGTAAATATGCCTTGTTCCTTTCTGCTCTGAAGCTGAGAGTTTCCCCAATAAACTGTTTCGCCATGTTTATTATGATTTCTTACTCTTCGTGCAGACCTGATGAACTTGAACGCTCAGTCGATTCATTGCCACACGATATTTCCCCGTGTTTATATAATATGAGGATCGACATGGTCGGAGAACGGCAGAGATCGCTGCGGTAATTCAATACGGCGTCCGAGTGAAATTAATCAAATTCCATTCCACCGCCAAAATATTGCGCTATTCCAAAGTGCGACGAGAGAGAGCGTCGCTTGGCAAGCGCGGTGCGAGATGGACCAGTTGCTGGATGAGAAGTGAATTGATGGAGAGGGGAGACAAGATAATGATGCGATGTAGAAGGTCGTGAGTGGACGACCGTGAGTGGGACATTGGGGGCAGACGGTTGTTGTTGCCAAGGTTATGAGGTGGACCGACACGAAGACCAAAGGAGGAAAACGTGGCCGCATGTCGTACAGTCCTTCCCTTGCAAAGCCGAGCAATATCTCATTTGTAAGGAGTGGAAATGAAATGTGAACTTCATGTGCATAATCATTTAGAATAATCATCTCTCTCAACCCCCCCCCCCAAAAAAAAAAAATAAATAAAATATCGTGTGCATTTGATTCATAAAATCATCGTATACATTTTAGCCAACCTGACATAAGCTGAACAATGATCATTATGAACTCCACATGTTTAAAGGAAGTCACTATCACCATTTCTTCTCTCCTTTTTGTGACAATTGTTTATTTCAACCCAAAGCTGGTATAAATTTCCACCGGCAATCTATCAAGATGAGTCACTAATAAGTACGCAAAGGAGAAATGAGTGGATGTCAATAATACAAACAGGAACAAATCCCCCTCCTTCCATCGCCATTTCTACCTTGTATCAGCTCAGAAAGCATTGTTTGTGGCCTCTCTTTTCCAGCTGAATTCAACATAATTAAGCCTAGCTCTGATTGCGTGTCTCTAAAAAGTCGGCGGCATGTGAAACATTCCACTACGTCTAAAAAAAACTCGACATACCTGACATAGAATATCATTGACTTCGGCAACACTAGAACACTGGCCCTGAGCAAGGTTCAATCTGACTCAAGAAATAAAACACACACACACACACACACACACACACCCACACACACACACACACACAAACACACACACACACACATACGTACACACACACACACACATAAACACACACACACACACACACACACACCCCGGTGAAATAAGACTAATTTTTGAAGACCAGAACTTTTATCTCAAATATATTTTGTGCTATATGCGTGATGATGAATAGACAAAATGGTCAGTCTATCTCATGTGCAGCATTGGCAAAGTCAAAATGTGACGAAAAAAAGATATTATTCAGTTCACATCGTGCTTGACGAAATGCTTACACGAGATAAAACACTCTGGTACCTCTTGAACACGCGATCGACGGTTGTGTTCTTGAGAGTTTTTGACTTGATGCGGACTACCGAATTACTTCTCATTAGAGTGGTAAAATCCCTCTGTTGATTAAACACTTCCTACCGACGGGGCTTGCTGTCTCGTGCAATTTCTCTTATTTTGGGGATGAGCTTGCAGTAAATGGCTGCTCAGAGTCACATACTGTGGATATGAAGGCGAATGAATAATCATCCAACAAGACCAATGTAACTGAATACCATTATTAGGAGAGAGGGACACCCGAAGAGGATGGTGGAATCCTGTGAAGGGGGGTAAGGGGCTCTGGGACGCGCGGGCAATATACGGCAGCCACCTGCTTTTTTCTTTACACGTATCGTAAGCGGAGCTCCACTGGGTACACGTAATCAAGGGGACGACACGCAGTTCTGATCCCAAGGATATGTGGGCCGCCTAATCAAAAATTCCCCTCCTTATGAGCAGCAAGGGATCCCGAAAAGGGCACATTCGCTGCCGAGACTTGCCAGGGCTTGTGAGGAGACAGTAGGGAAGACATCCGTGATGGGGATTGTTGGGTTAATCGGAAAAAAAGCAAGAGAGCGCCTTTTGTGGGGGTACTCCGGGAAAAATGCTCCGTCATAAACACCGGAGGTCTTTTCTTTGAATTCTTTCAACGGTTAGAAGAGGGAGAACAAGCTCTGGTGACACAAAAATATTCAAGCGATCCGTGGTGCTCAGCTGCAACAATTTCCTTGATTAAAATCTTTGCGAGAGGACCTTTTCTTTTTTTTCTCATGATAATCATGGGTGTATGCAAGGGGGGGTCGGGAGGGTCGTACGACCCCCCCCCCCCCAAATTTTCAAAAGGTCCACTTTTTGTAAAAGACATTTTTGTTTTTTGAGGGCTTTTTACCCTATATACAACAGGAAAAAAAGTGACCAGGTGGTGTTCCAGCAAATTGTCAAAAACCTCGTAAATTTCGTAACTTAGTTTTAATATGCCATACCTTATTTCTGAGCCGCACTGCCATGCCGAAAAAGTCACTTTTGTATGCACCAAATGGCCCCATTTTAAAATATAAAATTCAAAAACTCCCTACCGTGGGAGGGGGGACACCCCCCTCCCACACCCTCCCCCGCTCGGTCGCTCCGCTCCCTCGCAAAGGTAAAGGTCCAAAAATTTTGATTACGACCCCCCCAGAAAAAATCCTGGATACACCCCTGATAATGAACACATTTTTTATTCATACATTTTTTCTTTAAATCAGTAGAATTAATCATGATTCGGTGTGGAACAAACCCTTGTGAGAATTTGAGACCGAGGAAGCCTTTTTTCTTTCACGGCTTCCTACCACATTGGTTAGGACATGCAGGTACTTGACACAATTTCTGTTTCCAATGTTTCAGTTTCGAGAGCGATATTTGGTGGAAAGCGAGAGTGGCGCTCTCACGTTTAAGCACGCCTGCAGCCTCCGCTATTGGATGAAATTAACACCGGCCAATTTTGGCGCCGTTTATATCGTGATGTTGTGTCTATCTTAAAATAGGATAGTGGACACAGAGTCTTTGACTGTTGACCACCAAATATAGATAAATCTGACTATTTTTGAAAACTCCCAGAATGATTGTAATTTTTATGGTTATCGATGTAACAAGTGCCCATTTTTTTTTTTTTTTTAACTAACACCCATATGTTGGAGCTAGTCTTGAGGGCAGGACTTTCCCGGAGGCAAAGGAAACAAAATTATTGTCATGTGCTCTTGTTTTAAAACTGCAATTAGTAAGTGAGTAAAACTTACGTGACATCTTCAATTTCAGGCACATCTTTCGACAAGGTGTTTTACCCACTAGGTGTCTCTTGTAAAGGTCTTTTAGGGGGAATAGCTGGAAATATTGGCTTTATTATGATTCATTTCCATACACTCCAGTTCAATTTGATTTCATATTCAAGTGGAACAACTGAGAATACAACATTGATTCATAATCATTATGGTAGGTGCAATGCAAATTTACTTAGAGTTTTCAAAAATTTTCATTTCTTCTAATAAGAATTTCAATATTCAAGGAAAAACGAGGGACTCATTAATGACAAGTCCAGTTCAGTTGTTTATACTGAAGATTCCAGCCAGTGTGAATGAGAACAATTATTCAATAATTAGTGTAATTATTATTATTATTATTATTATTATTATTATTATTATTATTATTATTATTATTATTATTATTATTATCATTATTATTGTTATTATTATTATTATTGTTATTATTATTATTATTATTATTATTATTATTATTATTATTATTATTATTATTATTATTATTATAGTCATGGTTACTATCTTTACTGCTTTTCTACTTGCCCTCCTGTCATTACCATTTTCGTCACTATTATCTATTCCTCGTCCAACTCTCTCATTTGTAGAAATTCTTTACAGACTGCTTGCCTGTATCAAAGGAATCATGTAGATTATTGAAAGTACGACCGCTCATTAAGAATTACGGTAATTCTGCCATGCCATTTACCAATTCAATTCAATCCAATTTCCAATAACATGATGTACAGTAAACCCAACTCATCGCCCCTTCTCCCTCCTCCTCCTCCATCTGTCCTGTAGTCGCAGTCCATGGCCTGTATCATCCCATTGTTCCTACCCAACAGCATGGTTTCCTCCACCTTAAAGAAGTTCAGGACATGCACGCGTAATGCATTCCGTCATTCCAACAGCCTTCATTACGTCACTAGCATCTGCAGATTCTCCCACTTATCAAAATGTCCACACAATTTCATGAAATGACAAGGAGGGGCAGGAGAAGGGGAGGGGGACCTGCAGGTAGTTTCGTGAAATACCTTCTCGTTTGAACGACTAGCGGCCACCTTGCATTTAAATGACCTAAACCCACCACTCTAACTGACGTCCACTCCTAACTCTTTGGCCCTTCTCTTATTTTGACCGTCGTTCCTTCCAATTTCTGTCTGTCTTCGCCTATTATACCTTCTACTGTTTCCATTGCAAACCATTAATTTTCCTACTTTCCCAGCTCTATCTGTTTCTTATTTTCTTTCAGCTGCCTCATGCGATGCGTAACTTCCTCCTTCGCTGTTTCTTCATGTTCGCCCCTACAGATCCTCTCCCCTTTCCCAATCTTTCCATCTCTCTCTCTCCCTTTCTCCACTTTCGAGTATTTCTCTCATTTACTGATTGGGTGTGAAAAGGGAACGGTGAGGTGCCTTTTGCTAATAACCGCTGATTATTTGTACAAGAGGGGGTACTCGGGGATCGGGCGGCGAGAGTGCCAATTTTCTAAACCTAGAGCGACAGGATTCCTGCCCCAATGAAAACGCGTCGCGACAATCTGTCCCGACTTTTCCAACATCTTGAATGGGACTGCAAACCTGAATTTATGACACGGCATTGCCACGCTGTGCAAAGTGGGAGAGGACCTTCTGAAGTCAGTGCACTATATCACATTCGAAAGCCGACTTGCACTATCCGCGCGCCCGGCCGTATGGTGCCTCTCAGCTACAGAAAACAGCGCAGTAATGAGGAGCTAAATGTAATCACAGTCGTGTCAATCGCTGTTTGATGTCACTGAATAATTTGTGGACATTGTGTGCACGTTCGCGCAAGCCAAAAGCGTTTACGCAAAGTGCGAATGATTTATATTGCTAGGAGGCTCTTTCAGAGGAACGAAGACCCTATACACTAATCGAAACAGCCCCATAGGAGACAAATAGTCCGAAAATGAATCGCCTAAGTATCATAGCTACCAGCTGTTCACTTTCGTACATTTTTCGTTTTAATTTGTGATGAATATGTATTTTATCTTCAAATGTCTGTACGATGGTATAGCTCAACAAAAATATTTTGTGTAGCCATTATAAACCACTTCATCTGACAGCAAGCTCTTGGCCTTACAGCAATTGACTGCTTTATAACAGAAAGTCTTGTTATAGACACCATAGCGCCAGTATAATAATTACATTATTGAGTCCCAGTTAATTCGACGGAATAATTAGAATCGTGGGTGAACTGTCGAACTGTCATCATTATGGCCAATCAAGGCACAGACGCCTGCCCTATCATTTTGATTAAAAAAAATAAAGATCAAGAAGGTACCTGTGCATCCCCAATCTATATCGACCCATAATCAAATATGCAAATTAGCTGCGCCATGCTGGTGGGCGGTATTAAGACAGCAGGGGTCTCCCTGGTAAAGCGTCGCTCATCATGGTTTTCATCAAGTTGCGACAGAAGCCGGTTCTCGCTATCAGAAAAGCTTGTGTCCAAATTCATCTGTTACTAACATATTCTTAGAAAGGAGAAATCCAGTATGGGACGATAAACAATGAAGTGTTATAAAAATCCACGATGCACCTCGAACTGTGCCCCTCGATACAAACGAAGCTCACCACCTGTGAAATAGAAATGACGCCCCAAGCGTAGGTTAATGTGAATAAAGGCACAGGTACAGGTGAAGGGCCAACTGATCTTTGAAAATCAAGAGATATCGGACGCAAGAATCTGGTTTAATTCGATTTTGGCTGAGAGCAGCGTTCCTGATGTCTTATGGAAACTAATCTCATCTTAAGTGATGACATTGTGAACATCACCGTGGCATATATAGGCCATGTGACTGTGATGTTCTGTGAGTTCATTTTCTTTGCTCAGTGTCATTCGTAAAACTTGTCAACCTCTCGTCAGTCATGACGCAAATGGTTTACGCCATTGGTGCCCCGAATGCACATTAACCAACTGTGCGCTTTAAATGCCGATTGGGACAGAAAACTCCATAGCATTGTACACATTGTCGAGACTGTCTGGCACATAAAGTGTTAATTTGCTGAAAGACGAATTTTCCTATACGGAGCAATTCGGTTTGCTCACTGAATTTTCATAAAACGGGGTAAATTTTTTACACTATTTTTTCGATGATGGTACCTTGTTCAAAGCTGCTTCTGTTAACTTTTACTTCCTGATTCAAAGCTTGGAGCAAAATGCCTCACGCATGAGAATGGGTGGACAATGTTTAGTATTCAAAATCTTTATACGTAGATTGTACCAAAAGTTTAAGCTCTAAACGTCTGACTGGTTTTGTCATGACAACATCCGAATTTACAATATTGTTCCCTGTTCATGCTGCTGGAGGACACGGTTTGATCCAGACTCATAGGTGTGTCTCAAACCGAAGAGAGGGAATAGAATATCCTATGAAGATATTGCTCTTTAACCCTTAAAATCACTGAATCATGCGGATTATGAACAATAGTAAGTCAAATAGTAACTATTAGCCACGGAGAGACTGTTGCTATCTTTTAAACTGTATAGGTGTACTCTGTAATTAAAGACACATAATCATCTATTAAAAGAAAAAAAACCAGGAGAAGAAAAGAAACAGATGCCTCTGAGAAAAACAGTCTATGAACTGCAATTCTGGCGCCCATTTTTGATAGGAAAAAAGAAATAAATCAATTAATGCCCCTTCTCTGCTTTGCGAAAAGATGGTTCCTTTTGAACCAAGTGCAACGATGGTGACAATTTCATCGGTACTTACGATCGATTGCTGTTTGATCAACATGAACATCGGCAGATTAAAATTTCCAACTTTCCAAGTTCCAAGTGCGACGCCTAATGATATTGTTATTGAATTCATTTGCATCTGGTCCAGCATAATCTCGAAAATCTCAATTTGATTACATTTCCACCCTGTAACGAGTACTAGCCGCCATGTTAAAATGCACTTTCCCGTGCAATATCTTATTCACATGAACACTCAACAGATGTCAGCTGCACAAGTACGTTTGAATTTCATTCTACCGATTATTTCTATCTCTTGGTGTGAGGGGATGGTTGATAGGTTATTTCTGCATGATAAGTTTCAGACAATCTTTAGCAACTCGTTTCTCCACTGCATCGGAACTTATTAATTCAACTTCTGCATGAAATTAGCAGGAAAAATAGGTCAATTTATCGAAAACTTCGATGGCACTCAATCACTTTTCGTCTAATTATGGCCTCCTTGCATGCGGGTATACTCACCCTCATCTTCAGTCCCCAACGCTTGAGGCTTGGGACTACGACTTAGCTAAATAAAATAACTTTGAGATCGCCACTGAATATCTAACCACAACTGACGCCGGGAGTCGAGGATGATTTACTGGGACACCCGGAAAATAAAGCTAATATTGAGAATTTGTCCGTCTATGATTTATCATCACTGCGGCTTCATCGGGACGGTTCGCTGACTCGATAATTGATGACAAATCAGAATAGTGGTTTCTATCGAAATGCATGCTGGTTTTCGATTTTCTTTCCCCCCTACTTCTCATCATTATCATTTTATACAAAAACGTGTTGTCTTTGCAACAACTTTCCACTCGAATTCGTTTTTCCGCGACTATGTATCACATCCGCTGAAACTTTCCGGTTGATTAACATATTTTTTTTTCAATTAGACAGACAGTCGTAAAAAGAAAAAAAAAATAATGAGAGCTGTTAATAGAGCAGACCGAGTATTTGGATAGTCGTCTTGTCAGCTACGACAGTCAGTGTGAGGAGCATTCCAGGATTTGATGGAATTGAATTGAACTGAATTGAACTGAATTGATTTTCATTGAATTTAATTGTATTGAATTGATTTTTTTCATATTTCATAACAAAAATCACATACGATACAGCAGAGAGGATCATTTCAACACTGCATTTAAATATCTGAAAATCAGGGTGCACGCCACGAGACCGACGCCCACGAGTCAAACAGTCCACGAGTCATACAGCCAATGAGTTCGACACTAAGCAGCCAAGACCCACGAGACTGACACACTAACCTTCTTGTTGTATGACTCGTGGGCTGTATGACTCATGGACCTGTTTTCAACGTCGAACTCGTGGGCTGTATGACTCGTGGGTGTCGGTGTCGTGGGATGACCCCCAGAAAAGGGGTGCCTCGTGAAATGATGGTATAATACATAGATTATGCATTCATTGTTCCTTCATGGAGCTCCTGCCTGCCACTGCATACCGATCTCTATATCGTGATTTTAATTTGCTCTAATTTGCAGGGGGCTAAAAGTTAATCTAAAAAGAAATAGTAAAACCTTTAAAGAGAAAATCGTTTACTTATTACAAGCACAACAGTATAATTTTAATCAAAATCGGATGTTGAAACAAACCTTACTTCATTTCTTATTGACGAACCTCAGGAATAACGAACATCATCCAACAGACATAAACACGCATGTCATGTTTGAGTGGAAAGGTTAGCAAACGTAGATGAAACTAGTGTCACATGCACATACAAACAACCATCTTGGGATTCGTACAGCATTCGTGCAATATATAAGGATCGATTTACAATCTCTTTTACTGATAACAGATTCATTTGATTGTGTGATGCAGATGACCTGTTGGTGCATCAGGCAAATATAATATCTGGGTTGTTTCGTGGCGGAATACATACAAATCCGATGGAATGTCGAAGAAATATATTGCCATGATCTAATTAGATTCCCCTATATACAAATACCATTCCTCGTCGCCTTATCCCACACCTGCTCACATGGGGCATTTTTTTCCCTTGGTGACACGCCGGTTTTTCCTTTTTTATATGTAATTGGGACCTAAAATGCAGGCAAGGACCTTCTGCTACATCTCCCATGGTTTGTTATCAGTATGTGACCAGTAAGCAGAACATCGGTCGACATCCAAGGTGGTTTCCCTATGTATCTTGATGATTGTTCTCTATGATTAATGCCTCCATTCCATAGTCAATTGCCAAGTCAAGACGTATGGCTATACCCCTCTTCGGGACGGGGGGGGGGGGGGGAGAACCCATTGCTCAATTAAGCCGTATAGTGCTCGGGCTGATTTGGACATTGGCGATGGAAAGTAATGATATCCACAAATCGTATTTTCGGTTTAACATTAGTTTGACATTAATCTACAGATGTTGTCAATTCTCAGAACACAGTTGTTGTCAATTCTCAGAACCGGCGGGGCCAAAGATTTGGCCTAGTTTCAGCCTAGCTAGTGGCCAGGTGGGACGCATTGATATCGGTTGCTATAAACTTTAACTCCTTGACTCTTACCTCGATTGAGCGCAAGTCAAGCTGCTAAGACAGGGTCCGCTCCAAGACCTAACCCAACCCTAATCGAAACCGAGCTCTAGCGGTGCTCAGACCAAGTACACACCCGGTGTTTGATTTGACAAGTGGCAATGTGAATGACTGTTTTATATAATTATATATATATATCTGATAAATATTTCGTGATCTGATCTGACTTCTGATACATGTATCTTTCTTGAGACTCCTGCTCGGTCAACCGGAACTCCATAAACAAGATTTCCCAATCGAAAAATACAGTAGGTAATATGCTGTCAGATGTAACTCTCTTTAACATTTTATCTAACAAGTCTACCCTTTACTTTTCAACTCGATTTTTTTTTTAGCCAACCAGGCTCATTAAAACTTACTATAAGTTTTTATTTGTTTGTTTTGTCCTTTCCGAAAAGAGCATCCATGGCTCAATAAATCATACATGATTATCCCAGATGGTGAGCTTTTGCTCCCTTTATTCTTGCTGTGATATAAACAAATAAAAAGCATTACGAAAATTATGCAATTAATTATTACAACAATAATGTGTCTGTTTCAATGACATCAAAATTTATCATTGCTCTATTATTCATACAGTCAGAGAGAGAAAGGGGGGGGGGGTGAGAGATGTAATGTATCGAGTGTCTTGAGTTTTGTGAAACAGTGAATGCTATTTGGCTGGAACATACAAGTTTTTTTTTTCCTAACTATGCAAAAGAGAGAAAACGAAACAAAAACAAACCAAACGCAAAATCCAAAACCTCACATAATTAAAAAGAATCACGTCTCCATGTTAATAGCATAATATTTTAGTTGATGATTGTTGCTGCGATAGGTTCATGAATCACTTGTTGACGTTAATTGATTTTCTAAAATTAAATGTATGCCTTCTTGTATTTTCATTTCATCACACGGATGTTGAATACGAGGAGGAAAAAAAGAATTCGGTGAGTTTGGGAAGGGGAGAGTATTTGAATCATTTAATAGATGTCCCCGATGGGAAATGATGTGTGAAATTAAGACGGCATAAAATGCTCTCATTAACTGGGTGCTAATACAGCTTAGACTTCATAAGTCCTTTGATTAATGCATGCGTGCTTTGCCAGCGCCTGGAATGTTCGCAAGTGACTTCGTTACATCGGAGAAACAGTTAAAAAAAATGGTATCGGCTTCAGTCCCATCCAGTGTAGACACCACTCACGCCATGTTTCTAATGCGCAGTAGATATGGCAGGGCATTATAAGTATAGTTACTGAATAACTAGCCTATATAGATCTAAATGTTATGTAAATAATTGCATCGGCTGTAATAAGAAATGAGCTTTTTAAGAAAATAAATCAGCTAACTGAAATTAAAAAAATATATATATTTTTATACACTTCACAGAAAAACATAACACACGAGCGCACATACATAATACGTATATATATATATGTATATATATATATATATATATATATATAAATTATATATATATATGTATATATATGTATATATATGTATGTATATATATATATAAATTATATATATATATATATATATACATATATGATATTATGAATTAATGTCATATGAATTAATGTCATATGAATTATATATATATATATATATATATATATATATATATATAGGCCTATGTGTGTGTGGTGTGTGTGTGTGTGTGTGTGTGTGTGCGTATGCGTGTGTGTATGTGTGTGTGTCTGTCTGTGTGCATGTGGATGTACGTGTGTGTGCCAGTCACGACTGAAAAGAGTGGACGTAGATTTGGCTTTGACTGCACACGATGAAGGATTCCGCCGATAACCGTGTGTCATTCGATACCGTCACCGCCCGACGGACGACCGGAGACAAACCTCAACCACTTGCCCCTACTCGACCTACCAGCCTCGTGATTGTTCCGGACTGTCTGAAAGCAGATCACATGCTGACGGGGCCGGTCAACTCAACTCTAATGAAATGAGTGTCCGACTTATAGCATTTCGTTGACATTGGCTAACTTGTGACGTCACAGATGCGATCAGGTTGGATCATTCATGCGGTTGCGTCGACAAGAATGAGGACTCGCATTCTGTTCCATTTAAGGGAAAGTCGTGAGGCAGATTGGTTCGCTCGTAGTGATGGATCTTTTAAAGGAATCCAATTTATTGCCTTTGAACGCATTTTCATAGTATCAATGCACGTGTTCCGTTGCCAATACTTCATTTGAATGCTTGTTTGGTGAAACATCAAAATAGACAAGACCCATTTTTCGTTTTAAACTGCAGAGTTGCAATATTGACGTGATATCATTTCTCGTCTACTGATGATGTGAACTAAGTGGGATAGTTAGAAGTCGCCAGGAAGCCCTCTATACCTGATGAATGTGGGTAAAGTATGTACAGGTGTCAGGCATCACAACCTAATGGGCTATTTAAGGGACTCCCCCCCCCCCCCCCCAATTTAAAGGACAAGTCCACCTTCATTAACATAAGGATTGAGAGAATGTAGCAATATTAGTAGAACACATTAGTGAAAGTCTGAGGAAAATTGGACAATCGATGCAAAAGTTTTGAATTTTTAAAATTTTTGTGTTGGAACCGCTGTATGAGGAGACTACTAAGGCTCGTGATGTCATATGTGTACAACAGTATAAAGAAAATGTAAAGAAAATTCAACATATTTTCACTTTTTTCGCATAATAAAAGAGCACTTGACTTGCCTCTTTCTAAAGGCAATGGGAATAATATTACCCATAACATATGTCAGCAACGAGTCAAGGGAATGTGTACTTTTTTTCAAAAGATGAAATTTTGTGAAATTCTCTTTATATTTTCCTTATATTGTTGTACGCAGGTGACATCATACACTGCAGTAGTCTTCTCATCCAGCGGTGACTGCACAAAAACTTCAAAAATTCATAACTTTTGAACGGATTGTCCGATTTTCCTCAAACTTTCAATGTTGTGTTCTACTAATATTGCTACATTCTCTCAATTCTTATGTTAATGAAGGTGAACTTGTCCTTTAACGAATTTGATCTATCGATGCTGGATGATTTACTTTTTGAAATGGGTTGATAACGAAGAATTTTGACGCAATCGATGTTAAATTCTATAACCTTTAACCTGATATCCAGTTGAGATGATTGAAACCTACCGTAACCTTACAGTGAATATGTTTTAAGTTTCATGCTCTCCGCGATCAACTTATTCAAACTCAATGTATAAAACAAAGAGTTATCAGACAAGCATGCATGTTTATCTTTCCGGGTTTTCAACGGGGATACCCCGTGCTCTCTAAAGGCTTCGAGTTTATTGGGATTGATATTTTTTTGCACAGGTTTGTCAATATCCTGTTTTAGTTGTTGTTGCTGTCGTTGTTCTTTTTGTTTTTGTTCTGGAATGGCCAACATCTCTCTGATCTCCAAGCGCAATTTTAATTCGTTTAGATATTGATTTCCCACTTGATCTTTTTTTTTTTGAGTGTTAAGTCATAAATTCCAGAAGAACTTTTTTTTTTTTTTTTTTAACTATTGATGAGAATGTTCCTGTAATGGAATGTAATGGATATCACCCTCTTATCCTCAGATTATCAAGGCATGGTAAAAAGATTCTTCTTTTTGCTTTTTCTTCTCTTTTATTCAAGTAATACTGGAATGCATGGATGATCCTAAAGCAGAGCGACGTTGCGCTGATCACTTCTCGTCTGGCTTGCTTGCGCACGCTATATAGATTCCTTGAAAAATGCCTCTCTGCGAAATGGCAGGAGTGGGGACACCGTGGGTGCGGTCGAGAAAAAGGCTCCGTGTTGTTATCAAGCCACGCTCGGATTCTCACGTCACTCTGATTAGCGCTCTGCGGCCATCAGTGTTCCCCGGCGAACATCAGACCCACTTCCCGCCCGGACCGCGGGGGAATCGCATCCCAACAACAAAGAATTAAACAGAAAAAGAAAAAAGAAAATCGGGAAGGGAAAATATGTGTTTATGAGTTTGCCGCAGATATGTGGCGTCAAGACCTCGTTTTTTGGCTGACCATCCACGGAGTCTGGGGACAATCCGCCATTCCTGTCTGAATTTAATTACGGATATCCAATTCTAAACAAGTACATCTTCAGAGGGCTCTTCAGAAATTAAACCCCGCAGGAGTCGTTCTCGTTTTCCTTGTATATTTTCTTCCTCCAGAACCTACACAAAATGCTCGACATCAATGCTTAAAGTAGCTGTGGCCTTGTATTCACTAATCCATCTCGCATGCTAAATAATATGATCTCTCTTAAAACGTGACACTGGCCATGTAAGATTTATTGGCTCTAATCTCCTTCGTGTACTTTATTATTCATAGCTCTATGGCTGCCGAGAGTAAAGTTTCCTTTTTATGAGACGATACATACAAAAAAATAAGCCCCGCTGGGGAACATCCATACGCCCACTTGAAGCTAGCTACATCTTGAGTTTTGGATTGCTAGCGTTAAATCTCGAAACATGTATAAGCTATAGCATGACTATTGTTTACACATTTTCTTAAATGTAATTCATAAAAAATATGAAAAAAAGGAAGAATTCCTTGATTAATTATCTCCTCGAAAAATTAAGAGTTAATGGAAAAAGCAATGAATAAATAACTTTCTTTCTAAATAGTATTAAAGTAAGGTCTTCACCATGTTCATCACATACACCCACATAAACGACTGACCCAAATACCGTTGTATGCTAGGATAAGGGCAAGCTCCACATAATTGAAGGGGAAAGAGGGAGACATATAGAATCAGAAAGGCATACACACAGAGAAAGAGAGAGAGAGAAAGAAAGAGAGAGAGAGAGAGAGAGAGACGGGATGGGCACAAGAGAGAGAAGGAGAGAGAGACGGAGAAAGAACGCGGATTAAAACACTTGATCCGCATTACATTATCCTCCGAATTCATCTTCTAAATATACTCGAACAACGTAAGGACCAAGTGTCATAGTCTCCTAAGCATAACTGTAAACCAGAGTTCGTTATTCAACAAGTATCAACAAATTACAAATGATCATTAATCGAAGAGAGATCATAGTTCTGCTCTCTGATCAGTCTGATAAATTTTGAAATGATTTTTCAAAAGATATTCATTCCTGTTTCAAGGACATTGATATAAAGTTAGCTGTGTATAATACCGGTAGTCATCGCGTTGTTCTTTTCAGTCGCTTGATCTGTTCCGGGAAAAGAGAATCGAAGCGCCACCGGTCCCAGCTGAGACTGACTCGAGTGACTTTTTTCCCCCAGTCACGCGGGAACTGAGGGAAAAATCCTCCTTGAAGAAAGGTCGCGATGGGCTGAAGGGGGACAGGAGAGGGTAGCAAGCAAACAGGTGGGCATTGTGGACGCCTCCGTTGCGCCACACGGGCTCCGGTAATGAGACAGCGTGACTGGTGTTTATTTGAGGTCCTCTTTGGTAGTTGACTCCGTAGCGGGCTCGTTCACACTGATGAGCGCTCCTCTGATTTAACGAGGAAAGGTGTCGAGGGCATATCAGATGGGGGTGGATGGGGTGGGGCATAGGGCGGGGCTGGTTGATAGAGAGTACTTTCTGCATCAATTTCTAAAAGGGAATCCCTCATCCGGGATATAGGTAGTGGAACATCTTACGTGATGTGAGACAGATTGGAATCAGCAATCGTTTGCATCCACATACCAATTATAGTTATTGCACATTATACAGCTGCTATATGCGCCAAATAAACGAAAACCATGGTTGTAGAAGCTCTTTTAGATACATGTGCCAAAATCTTGACAAAATGTATGAATGACGATGCACCTAGAAAAGAAAAAGTGGACATGACTGTATCACGACTGATTTAGTTTGCATGTATTGATATTGTATCATTCAATCTAGTCATATGTTACTACACTTACGACGAAGGATAGCCATTAAATGATATGTACTTTGCCACCACTCATATGTTAATGAACATCATGCTTCTCCATTCCTGTTATAGTAGACGAGTAGAATTTACGTCGTTCATGTCATACACATCAGTTGTTGTAGTTTCGTTTCACATTTTTTTTTCCTGGTGTGTAATTACTAAAATTCAAGGCAATGTATTAATTGCTGTTTCAGTCAGGGGTGTGGCAAGAACAGTCTGCAGTTCGTCGTCTTTCTCTTTAGAGAGATGTCGTCTTGTCGGTTTGATTGGAAATTGTATTTGAAACGTAGACATCCCCAACAGGTAGTGATCAGTTACTCTTAAAGATCAAACCAGTTCTGTGATGTACGGTAGATGATGATAAACAATAATGTAGTAGATTCTTTAATATCTGTTTATCTTTACTCACTTCAGTCATCATGGTAGCCAATCGTTTCGATGAGCTTTTACAATCATTTCGTATCAAGATTCAAGAATTTCAGATGGATGGAGATCTCGAGCAAGAGATTTCAGGTAGCAGTGACGTCATAGAAATGAAATAAACTACTCTCTTTCGTCACAGCAATGAAGAATGAAGGGAAGACCAGCGATTGATTAAAGGTACATGTACATGGATTCAAAGACAGGAAAACAAGACCAAGGACAGAATAACATGGCGGAGGAGGTTCAGCTGAAGAACGAGCAGTGATGAACAAAATGAGACGAAGAAGGAGGAAGAGGAGGAAGAGGAGGAGGAGGAGGAGGAGGAGGAGGTGGAAAAGGAAGAAGAGGAAGAATGATGACACAGGCCTGAATGTCGATGCCTCGCCAAACTCACCTTGTCATCAAGGATTAATTTCCAGATTGAATTCGATCGCGGCATAGCTTCATCTTCGGCGCATGATCCACAACGGATGGGCGTTGATACTCACTAACAACACAAAAGTACCTGGAAGGCTCTCCCTAGGTTTGCCCAAGTCAGTGATGGATGCGAATCGACGTAACCCACGTATACCAGTTTAGGACCGCAAAAATGAAGAGCAACTCCTTAAAGGAACATTAACCCCGCGTTTTGCATCATCAGTGTCAGGCTGGATTGTTGCGTAGGTTTTTCATGGAGGTAATGTCGTCCACAGGAATTTTGGCAATCAAGCAAACACTTTTGAACAGCCAGTGAAGGTTGAAAGAACGTAGTCGGAAAAAAGCAGTCAACACTGGATGTAGAGTAAGTCGGTGAGGAGTTTACCAACGTTTGCCTATCTCAGAGAACAAGTGCTACACTTCGGCATCATATTATCCAATTCAGGAGATGTGCAGCCGATACTGTTCATTTTTTTAGGTTATGTGGATCTTATGGCATCCTTGCACGTGTCTGATTATTCAGGATCGAAGCAGACGAAGTGAGGGCGAAGAAATGAAGCCGAGGGGATAAAAAAGACGCGCTCAAGTATCATTATATCCCTGACGCTCTATACTCCGCCAGCGCCATGTGCCATGATAGATGGGAGTCAGTTTAATCATAAATCATATCGCCATTTCCTCTCCCGTCTCTCCCCCAGAGCTGTGCGTGAGGTGTCACGCTGGAACCCCTTGCGTGGGACATCCGCCAACTCAAATCATGCCTCAACGGATCTGTGCGTGCGCTTTCCCCACCAACTGCGTATAGAAGAGGTCCAAATTCAACAACGCCACAACAAGGGCAATCTGTGGGTAGATGTGGGTGAGGTTGGGACTACAGAAAGACCAGTTCAAGTCCTTAATGGAGAGAGAAAGAAAGAGGGTGAGGGGGTCCGCACAATTTGTCGTGTGTTCTGGCTGCTTGACAAACCCATTCCCTGTGACTACGACAACTGCGAAGTGGGGTTGAAGAGCACTGTTTGAGCCACGACGCGAGAAGAAGGCTTTTCCCGCGCTTTTCAGGGTGCGATGGAAAGGCGTGTACACACAGGCAACCATCAACCTCCTTTCAGCCAATTGATAGACGCACTCTAATATTTGCGTTTGACTCTGATGGCATACAGGTATCGCATCCCCCGAGACCACGGCCCAGTGCAGAGAGAAAACAGACTGGCACGGGGAGCGCGAGAGAAAAGGAGGATGAGAGAGGAGGAGACAATAGAGAAATCTAGGCAGAGAAAGAGAGAGGGAGAAGGAGAAGGAGAGAGAGGGAGAGAGGAGGAGGAGGAGGAGGAGGAGGAGGGAGAGAGGGGCGAGGGGGGATGGGAGAGGGGTATTGCAATAGACTGAAACCCTTGTTCATCGATTGGAGGCGATCTTGCCAGAGTACCGACTTACTTTTACAATCTCTTGGGGTGCATGAACAGAGACCAATTTGGACGTTCTATATGGAACTACATCGAGCTGGCATAATTAAAAAGCTCTTTCATTTTCTCTTAAATCTGCCTTCAGATTTATCAAATGTGTCTTCAATCTGATTTGGAAAAAAAAAATGCATTACAAGTCATGACGTCTTTACGTCTACTATTGAAAGAGCATCGTTGCTTCCCCATTCTAAGAATTATACTTTGCTGTGAGCTTAGAATAAGAAAAGAATGTTCAATCGCTCTGACGTTCACTAATATAAGGGCCTACGGCGGTAGGCAACAGATATTAAAGTCATCAGAGGTAGAGGTTCATCAAAATATCACAGTCGTCTTCTACACGGGATATCAATATCTACTTCCGATTATTTCCAGCGACATGCTCCAACGTTTAATTTTAGACCTAACGCAAAATGTAAGTGTTCATGTGGATGATCCAAAATTGTAACTTTCATCTCTGTGACCGCCATCCTTACCATTATTTTTGTTATTGTTGTTTCTGTCAAGACTTTCAAAGGAAGGTGCCTCCGGCCGAATTCATCTCTGCTATAGCGATCGAACGGACGAGCGAGGAAGAAAAAAAATTCATTCCTCACGCCGATCATGCCTCATTGAAATCAATATCAAGTTGTATTCTCTTACATCACGATAAGAAATTAAATAGTCCTTTCAAATGCACTAGGATGATGGGCGACGTTTTGCCCGCCACGGATTGGTAGCCAAGGAGAAGAGACAAATGATGATGAATGCAAAATCGGAATGGCCTGCATTAAAGTTGGAGAGGGGTGGGGTTTGGTGGCTGGGGGTACTGGCTTCGAAGATATGGAGGGGGGGTTGAGATGAGGCAAGATAACGGTAATTATGACAAGTTTTGTGATGATCTGGTTTTAGAATTCAACCTGACACCCAGTGTGGCGACGAGCGAAGTAGATCGGAAAGGGACCAGACGAATCAGGGATCACATTACCAACAATTGAAAGCGTCGCAACATGAGCAGACTAATAGTCACCGTTTCAGTTTAAACAAGCCTAGTCTTTGTCACTCCGTTGAATTATCTCACGTAAAACATGCAAAGATAAGTAGTTTGACATTCGCATGAATTCCACATTTTCACTTATCATCTTCAAAATGACGCAGATAAAATAAGTGTACCTACGACGCGCTCGACAATTAATGATTTAAAGATATGTAAAGAGAGAGAGAGAGAGAGAGAGAATAAATCATCAGATAAAATGTTTCTTAGATTACAGTTGACGTGTAAATTGATATCTCTGAAATGACACGGAATTATGCTTTTATACTTGTGAAAATCATGAATAAAAAATGTGTATAAAACACGCTTAAAGATAAAATATTTATGTAACATATCTACTTTACTTTTCACAAGCTCATTTCAGTTTCAAGCGCTAACAAGGTATTCATGATTGAAAATATGTGGTGCGATCTATGACAGGAGGGTATAATAATCAGGAAAGAAAAGTGGTACAGTGCATGAAATGTCAGAAGCTAAAAAAAAACAAAAACATTCTCATCAATGTGTGGTATCAGCGTCATTCCCTTTTTCTTCGCTTTCACTCGTTCCGTTTTTCAATCTTCTTGGATTTTTCATGATGACTAACATCATCATTTTCTAAAAAGCTACATTAAAAACAGCAGGTGGAACCAGAAAGCCAATTATGGTGCGCGTAACGAGTTGTATGGACAAAAAGATAAGTTAGTTTCTTTTCATAAAACGATAGCCAATTATTTCTGTTCGACTCTGACAAAAGTGGTCAGAGAGCCGCCAGTGAGCGTGATGGCGTCTTTTGTTTCATTTTATAAGAATAATTGCTTCCGACGACTGCATGCAAATTTCTAAACCTCGCAACTGGAATCGTTAGAATTCGATATCGGAAATGTTGTTTGATCGTTGCAAGTAGAATGTCCTGGACACCTATAAATAATATTTGTATCTAACATGAGTGAATGTTTCATGAGTCTGAGTTTCACTTGTCATAATCAAGTGTATATATATATATATATATATATATATATATATATATAATTATTATTATGATTATCATTATATTTATAACCATTGTTGGCAGTGGGATGTATTTGTTCTTCTAAAAAACAATTTTCCTTTTCCTACTAAATATTACAAACAATAACTTCCGTTAACCACCGAGAACATCTAACATGCGATATACTCGTTAAATCAATTTGTATGGTTTCTTATATTCATTTTTTTTGTCTGCTAACAGTTCCATGATTGCCTTGACGGCTGAGTATTCCTTGAGCCCTATTTGATGTGTGTGTGCTACATAAAGAAGTTTAATTTTTCAGTTTATTATAACATATAACAATAACGTATTTGAAGTAGAGATCTCACGATAGAATACGTTCTGCGTTTCCCAACAGACAGAAACCCATGGAATTTTGATAGACTCACAAATATGTTCTCTTAGCAATGGTTCCAAAACACTTTTGTTTTTATTAACACGAGAGGTTTAAGGTTTATAAGAGTGAAGAAAAGAAGAAACTGTAAGGTCTTATCCATAACGTTGTATTATGCCTTAAAGGGGATGGCTAGTAACTGATCAGTGGGAATCAGTGGGAATGCTGGGGGATGATTGTTCCAATCCACGTGGGATTCATTTAAGAGTACATTATGTATCTATTGTTGTGTGAAAATTATTTGCTTCAGAATGGTCTCATATTCAAGTAATGTGCAGTTTAATCGCCCCGTCACTGTACAGGCATGCTAACCTGGAAACATTAAACTGCACATTACTTGAATATGAGACCATTCTGAAGCAAATAATTTTCACACAACAGTAGATACATAATATACTCTTAAATGAATCCCACAAGGATTGGAACAATCATCCCCCAGCATTCCCACTGATTCCCACTGATCAGTTACTAGCCATCCCCATTAAAGACGTTTGTTTGTTTGCTTGCTTGCTTTCTAATAAGATCACTTTTAAAAGAGCTGTCTTATACCTCTAATCAAGAGTACAGAAACATTTAGAACAAAAGAAAAGCTCCTGAGAGCTATGTTCAAGAACATTTTGGATGTTCTTAGAGGTTTAGATGAGAATCAGAAGTGGAACTATATGAACTGTAATGGTCGACAATTTGGTCTCGGTGAAATATTTCTTCACTTAAAGGGATCGTATACGAGTAGTTGTGGTTGAGACCTAATTTCAGGTTTCTAACATTTTTGGTAAGATAATGAGAAACCTCTTCTGAAATGTGAAAGAGCATGTAATTCTATGAGGAATTCAACGTTTATTTGGTGAAAATTGGTTTTGAAATGGCTGAGATATCCAAAAAAGAGCGATTCTAATAAAGTGTGGGACCCACACTTTATTACGATCGCTTTGTTTTACTTTGTTTTTGAATGTTTCAGTCATTCCAAACCCGATTTTCATCAAATAAACTTTGAATTCCTCTTAAAATGGTATGCTCTGTACTATATCATAAGTGTTTCTTAGTATCTCGCAAAAAGTTAAAAGCCAAATTCTCATCTCCACCAATACTGTACCATCCCTTTAACTTAATTAGCAAACCACATGCGTTTTGAGCTGACATCTTTGCTGCAAGAAAAAGAAAAATATGCTCACAAAACCTACACACACAAGCGCACTCACACGGCAATTGAAATGCAGTGGTAATGCAGGTATCTTTACTTGCAAAAATTGCTGTTGATAAAGACAAGACTATTTTTTGTTGAATACGTGAGATGAAGAAAATACTTAGAATGGATGTTCCGGATCTAAGCTAAATAAAACAATGTTTGGGGAAAGGGGTGAAGAGCGAGTTTCGTTTGTCGCTTACAGTTCTGTTCAACAATGACATACTTCCCCTTTTGATCTGTCTTGATGAACAAGTCGAGTGAAAGCGATGAATCACATGCCATCTGCCGTCCAAATGTTCTCTAAACAAACTTCAAAACAAGTGAGAAATAACACGGACTCGGTTCAGATCTTACGGGCTTACAGCTTTTACAGAAGCTTTATCATGCAATGATCGAGGTTGACACACACACAACAAAAGCCTTCCTATCCGCCACCGTGGTGTAATCCCTCCAGTTTTCGCACCACCTGATATTGTGTGCATTTGACACTTCCGCGTTTGTCGCGCTGCCGTGTGTACCCGTGCGCGTCTTGGCTTCGCGAAGAGCGCAAATTTCTTCGTGAAAGAAATTTCGCATCTCTACTGTTTGTATAAATCCAATTAGTCTCTCTTAGCAAGGTGCTGGATTAGATTTTCTTCCTTTTTTCACCCCATTGATGGTGTAATCAAAGTCCAGATGTCAGTGGTCGTGTTTGCCCGTAACCTCGTGTTATCTAAAGCGCTTGATTAAATAGACCAAGAGAACAAGAAGTCATTTCTGTGTGGCCGTTTCCCGCGGGAATTCTAGGAGTATCCCTGTCAGGGTTCGAACAAAACCGAGAGCAATTGAAAGTTCAGTACTGCGTCCTTCCTGAGCATTCAACATACAAGAACGCATTCGCTCTGCAAGTTTGCACTGCTCCGTGCATTTCACAAATTTACATTCATGAATTGCTCACCAAATAGGAATCGACAGGAGCCGAGATTAAATAATCACTTTTTTCTTATGCGTAAAAGGACAAGAGATTTTTTTTTCCCTTCACCATTCCTTTTTATGTGATATTGTTCCAATGTGCAAAAGCGAAATCAAAGTCATTTCCCGAGGACAAGACCCCCGTCATAACAAGATCAGTGTAATATTTGCTCTAAATGAGCAAGAGTACCTTTTGTGACCTCATTTCGGTCTATCAACAGCTAAATGAACACACAGAGACACACACGCAGAGACACATAATTCCTCTAACACATTAGTCTTACGTCTATTCTTCAAAACGCGCGCACACGAGCTGAACAGGGCGCAACTGATGTTGTTACCTTCTTCGTCTTAGAATATTCCTTAATAATCAGTCATGTCACTCGTATTCTTAGAGACTCGTTCATTATTAATATTAACCCTTTCTACATCAGGGACTTTGGGCAGTGTGTAAAACGCTACGGGGTTTTCTGTGACAATCGGCACTCAAACTTTCGGCACTCAAACTCACTTTGGGAGCAGTGAAAAAAAGAAATCAAGATATCACATTTGATGCATATGTGTCGATCTGTTGTATCACAAAACATCCTACCATATATATATATTTTTTTTACAATAAATCCTAAAATATAGGGAGATATCAGTATTTTCTCAACAACCATAACTGTAGATGGTTTAGTCTGGAAACATTATTTTATTACAACTATTTGTTCACATTTTGTGCATTTAACAATACTTAACATCGATAATGCGGATTTAAATTTTTACCGTGGTTGTTCCTATCCCTAACTCACATTGTAGAACTATTTTAAGGCACTATTGCTGGGTTTTTGTTACATCTGCAAATGGTAAAGTATGTCTTTAAAGACCAACAGACAGACAGAAACAATGTGGAGTGTGTGTATACGACATTTATCTCAAAGTAAATCAAGTCACAACAATGAAGTAGCTTCCTGCTCAGTTGGTCGTGCATGATTCTACTCGGTAATCAGGAGATGATAAATTCAAATACCAGCCGACATTCTTCTTTGTCGCTGAGTCTATCACGCTATAAAGTAAAAACGTCTGACTGCCCATTACAATAACTATCTCATCGATATGGAATTACTTTCATTAAAGAAACCCAAAGCCCAAGTTATATAATTTAATGTGGATTGAGTGAAAGCAGCAATATTAGCAGAACACATCAGTATAAAAGTTTGAGGAAAATCAGAAAATTTGCTCAAAAGTTATGAATTTTCAAAGTTAAGTGCCGCCATTACTGGATGAGGAGAGTATGGTACACTTCATTGCGTCATAATGGACAGCATCATAACAAAAACATCAGGAGAACTCCAAAAAATTTCATTTTTCGTGAAAAGTACACATTTATTTTTATCGACTTGTTACAGACATAATGTTAGGGTAATATTTTTCTCCTTACTCTCTAAAAGAGGTATGCTCAGTGCGATTTCACGCAGTTAGAAACGTGAAAGTGTGTTGAATTTTCTTTATATTTTCTTTACATTGTTGTCCATAATGACGTCATGAAGTGTAGTAGTCTCCTCATCCAGCGATAACGGCACTGAAACTGTAAAAATTCACAACTTTTGAATAGATGGTCCGATTTTCTTCAAACTTTCAAAGATGTGTTCCACTAATTTTGCTACTTTCACTCAATCAATATCTATGTTTGGGCTTTGGTTCCTTTTAAAGTTCCCTTTTAGCAGGTTTTCGTTAATATTTAATATTCAATAGCGTATAGGAAGAATCAAATGATCCATGCATACGTCGTATTAAAACAAGTATAAAAAAAATTACATCAGACGACCAGGCATTTTTTTTTTTCAGATTTGCTGAACCATACATTCAACCACCGATGACTGTTGAAATATGGGGAGATTAAAAAAATGCAACAGACTAAGTTAAAACCATATTAGAGTAATTAAAACGTTTTTCTTTTTCAAGCGAGGAATCATTACTGATATATTGTTTGTGCTCCAGCAGTAGAACTTCCACTCGAAAATAGTATTTGCAATGAAAATACTTTAAGTACGGACTCTGCCTTGTAAACATTTCCTGACAAGCCGGCTTCTTTCATAGTATGGCCTTCGTTGCTCGTAGCTATGCGTCAAGCGGCAGCGAAGTACGAAACGAAGCACAGGCCTACTCCTCGTCCTTCTTCCCCATTCTGACCCCGTCCGCCATGTTTGCCTTTTTTTTTTTTGGTCATATCAAACAATTTTCCATAATCGGGAGAGGGTCTTGTTTAATACCACCAATCTAGGGGGCCCCTCGATGAACACTTGATGCGTAAAAATGGCCGCAGCTCGCCCCAAGCGCAGTGTGACTAATGGCGTATTAGCATCGCCACTCTTCGTCTAGAAGTGTGTCCCCCGGCAGTGGGGCTTTCGCGTTTCTGGCTCCTGATTGGCTGATTCGTTGATCAGCTGACCACATTTCTCCTATTGAAGTGGTGGGGACTGAACACAAGATGTTCTTTCCAGGAGTTAATTCATTTCCGACGGGATTGTTGAACTCTAAGAGTGCGTGAGCCACTTCCGAGATATAAACAGAAATATGAAAGTCGATGCCCAGCAAAGATAAAAAAAAAGGTAGTCAGAGGTAATGA
This sequence comes from Diadema setosum, assembly GCF_964275005.1. Classification (NCBI taxonomy): domain Eukaryota; kingdom Metazoa; phylum Echinodermata; class Echinoidea; order Diadematoida; family Diadematidae; genus Diadema; species Diadema setosum. The sequence continues at coordinate 3,988,329 of NC_092689.1, read as the reverse complement.
GCTACGAGAACTCTACAAGAATATCTACAAGCATTTTCATGTATTTTTTCCTATTATAACAGCGTTTTGTTGTGTTTTGTTTGTTATCTTTTCAGTGTGTGTGTGTGAGAGAGAGAGAGAGAGAGCGTGTGTGTTTGTGAGTGTTGGTGCAAAATTCTGACACCAGAATACATTTGAATTGAGATGCTGGGAGGTTACATTAAAAGTAACATTAACGTCAGACACTGCAGTGTGATTAATCCAATCGTGGGTCATTTAGTGACTATTGATTCTCTCACTCTTTTGCTCATAACACAGTCACTATGTTTATTATATATATATATATACATATATTCATATACATATTATGGATATAAATCAAATATATGTGTATATAACTATATATATATATATATATATATATATGTGTGTGTGTGTGTGTGTGTGTGTGTGTGTGTGTGTGTCTGTGTCTGTGTGTAACATAATTATGCCATTAGCAAAATGTAGCATCACTATGTATCTATATACTGACATAATCCTATTTCAAAGTGGGTTTAACAAAAGACAAATCATATTTCTTGAATTAAAAAAGATCGAGCGATAGCCTTTTATGTATTTTGTTGGGGAGGGGGGGGGGGAAGGTGGCACTTCCACGATATGATAGCTTCGTGTCATATTTATTTATGGTTGGTTCCCTCCAAGTGCAAATCTGCGACATGTTCTATGACTCGAGACACAGAGAAAGAAGGGGGAGGGGAGTGAGATGATTACATTAGAAAAAAAAAAACTCCCCAAAACAGAACATTATGATGAAATCTCTTAAAACAAGAGAAAAGAAATGGACGTCTTGAATTTTGCGATGTCGATCACGATTACTCATGCAAATTAGATGAGCTGATGAGGTCATGACCTCCAAGAGCTACCCTATCGTCGTTTATTCACTCAATACCTCATTTGAATACTGAAAAAGAAATGGAACGATTTGCACCAAATCAATTATTGTTTTGTACCAATTTACCTTTGACCAGTTTTTGAAGGTGGTATTTACTTGCAAAATATGATTTCGTTTGTTTTTATTTGTGTGTGTGTGTGTGTACACACCAATGAGAGGAATAATGGGAGCTAAAAGATTGCCTCATCTTATTTGGATAATTCAATATGTGAGTGTGATCGATATTGTATGTGTGGACAACAATATGAAGCAAATATAAAGGGAATTCCACAAAAATTCACTTTTCTAGCATAATGAAAGAGCACTTGACTAACCGCTTTCAGAAAGCAGGGGGAATAATTGCTACCCTTAACATATGTCAGTACCAAGCTGATGGAATGTGTGATTTTCATGAAAAATGATTTTTTTTTTTTGGAATTCCCTTTACATTTTCTTTATATTGTTGTCGAAAATGACGTCATAACCTCTAGTAGTCTCCTCATCCAGCGGTTCCAACACCAAAATTTTGAAAATTCATAACTTTTGCATCGATTGTCCGATTTTCCTCAAACTTTCACTGATGTGTTCTACTAATGTTGCTGCTTTCACTCAATCCACCTTTCTCTTTGGGTTTTGGGTTTCCTTTAAACTTAGTGTGCAGTCTCTTGTAAGTGAAAATTGGAAAGCAACCCATGCATTAAAGTCAATGGAAAATGATATCTCATTCTGATTTGACCGCGTGTCATGTAACATTCGAAAGAAAAAAAAAATGCTATCAGAGAAACATTATATCATCATCAGAAAAGAGTAAAGCTCCGAAACACTGTCTTAGCTTGATTTTTGTTCACTTTATCACTCATCACAGTTGTCACGGTTACTGACGACAATGGTGTATATCGTGACAGACCATGCTTGAAAATATTGAGAGTTGCTTGTCTGCTACAGTGCACGCGATTGTTGCTAGACGTTTCCATTTTCGTAAACCTTGTCCAGAAAGCTATACTGTTAAGACTTAAAGGACAAGTTCACCTTCATAAACATAAGGATTGAGAGAATGTAGCAATATTAGTAGAACACATCATTGAAAGTTTGAGGAAAATCAGACAATCCATTCAAAAATTATGAATTTTTGAAGTTTTTGTGCAGTCACCGCTGGATGAGAAGACTACTGCAGCGTATGATGTCACATGAGTACAACAATATAAGGAAAATATAAAGAGATTTTCACAAAATTTCATCTTTTGAAAAAAGTACACATTCCCTTGACTCGTTACTGACATATGTTATGGGTAATATTATTCCCCCTGCCTTTAGAAAGAGCCAAGTCAAGTGCTCTTTTATTATGCGAAAAAAAAAGAAGAAAATATGTTGAATTTTCTTTACATTTTCTTTATACTGTTGTACGCATATGACATCACAAGCTGTGTTAGTCTCCTCATCCAGCAGTTCCAACACAAAATTTCTTGAAAATTCATAACTTTTGCATCGATTGTCTAATTTTCCTCAAACTTTCACTGATGTGTTCTACTAATATTGCTGCATTCTCTCAATCCTTATGTTTATGAAGGTGAACTTGTCCTCCAATTTTGCAGCCTCCAATTTTGCAGCCTCTCGTATTTCTCCTTCAAATCAAGGAACGAAAATGGCAGACAAGTAAGTATAATTTGTCCTGTTCGTTGTCAAACTTCATTATAAGCGCTCTATGAACGGCGTTATAGTCTAACCTAATGCCTGCCTTTGCTCGCGCACCGGTGGGTCACGGCGGACCGTATACCATTGATCAAAGATCGCATCACATCGGCACTGGGATAGGGTCACTCCACCAAAGGCTGATCGGGTTTCGAGTGCAGGAGATTCGATACCGTGATTGATTTGATTACATAAATTATTTATTCCCGCGAGATCTGGGATGAAACAGAGGGGGATCGACGCCTCCCGCCCGTAAACTGGCACCCAATCTTAGAGACCGATGCTTGCCAGAGACGGCGCCCCTACCCTCTCTCTCCTCCACATCCCCCGGTTCTCTGCAATGGCCACATATCGTTCCTCTAATTTGACTGAGAGAATCAAATATGAAATGTATGAGACTTGCAGTATAGTGCGTCATCTGGTAATGGAGGGCTCTATAATCTCTGTTGTGCATTATAAGTATTTCCCTGTACAGGTGCGTCAAGAAACATAACGGCGTATGCAGTAGGTTTCATCCTTTCATTTCTCATGACAGTTATCATTTAGTTTCCTTTTCCCGAAGTTTTTGTTTTTCCAATAACTGATTATCCTTAAAACGATTTCACTTATAAAAGTTGGCTTCACATTACACTATGATTGGTAGCTGAGCTAGAAATGATTATGCCAATGTAAGAAATGACAAGTCTACATACAAGATTAATATCACCTTTCGATGCATTTTACGATTTCAGCTAATGAAAGAACTTTCTCCCGACAAACATCCTCAAAACAGTTTTTTCACGATACTTCTCCCATATCTATAAGGTCGTGAATACAAGACGTTTATTCCGGCGACGAGAGAGCAAATGTTGTTTATTTATAATTATCACATTTCCTTTTTTAAAGAAATCTTAGGATGACGGAGAATTTAATGACTCTGGAACTTCAAGGAAATATAGATAAGTTAGGCTTACTGTTATTATCATCATTATTATTGCATCATTCAAGGCTTTGGGATATGATTTTTCTTTTATTTACATTGCGGATTAATACATAATATTAACCTCATGATTAATACTGCTGCATAGCACTATCCATATTCACAACGGGTGAGTATATCGTGGTGTGTAATAGGCAATTGGCTGACTATGTGTCCCTACTAATATTTCGGATTGTAGACAGCAGACTTTGCGAATGCATCATGCGGTGATAAATATAGACCGAAATCAGCTAAATATGATGATGCCAAACAGTGTTCAGACCAGTCACACATAGCTAAATTCTCTCGTCAACTTGCTCGGAGCGAAAGGAGAAGGGGGACATAAATTAGATTTCTCTAAATAATCGCTTTGGCGCCAAAAAGGCTTCTGAACTCAGTTGGGCAAAGAAAGGGGAGGGGAGAAATAAGAAAGAGAGAAGCAATTGGAAGCCAAGGGATTGTCTACTTCTTATCGCATGATATTCATCCAATTATTTTGAGGCTGTCCCATAAGATGCTCTCACAACGCTGTGTCATACGGAGTTATTCTCCAGCGCTATACGCGGCACGTTTTCTGTAGGCAGTACGAGCCGCCTACGTATTAGTGAAGGGATGAGAATTCCCGCCCTATATAATGATAGTAATAGGCAGCCATACAATATTCTGAATGTGTCATGTGTGTCTGTCTGTGTCTGTGTGGGTGTTCATAATGGACATGAGGATTTAATATCTTGGTAAATACAGAAGGTATTGTAAAGGAACTTTTCCTTCAAAATGATGATTTTTAAAAACTTTTTTTTACCTGCATTCTCATTCACATAAGATTCTCCAGAGCCCACTAATTTATTAACTTTGCATGAAAAATCTGAATTTTTGTATTCGTTAGTTTGTTTTTGTATATCATATTCCGTGTTTTTAGTCAATTATAATTAAGTCTCCCGAGGTTTTCACGCAACGATGCTGCCGCCGAGGGTTTTAAGTGATATTTGATTTAATACTTATTTCAAGTGATATTTCAAATGACTGTATTTTTTTTTGACTGAATAATATTGAGGTCTTGCGGACAGACCCTCGAACAGTTTTATCATATTGTATTGTTATACCATACTTGATAACATTGTGAACTGTACAACGGATTTGGGGAAATGTAGGCCTGATATTGAATCCATCGCTCTGAAGACGAGTTCTATCAAATCATTAGCTCCGACCGAACAAATCTGCACACCATCCGACCAAAGCTCGTTGCCACCTTGCCAGAGTTGGAGGTGTTAATAGATTACGGGGGAAGGAATGGTGATATCCGCTGCTTTAAGTGTGTCAGACATTAGTCTCCACTTCAGTCTTGATCAGTTTAAAGAGTCAGTTTCTGACGCTGACAACAAGAATCATAGAAACACTCCTTTGTTAACTTTATTCGCTAGCCCCGAAACTGGCGCGGAAAGTAAGATTACATAGACGTATTAACACATCTTCCAATTTGTTATAGATATGCAATTTGTCTTTTTATTTTAGCTAACTTGTGATGAAATGAAGTTAAATGTCGTGTATGCGGATGGAGACTAGACCAGCTAAGTGCTGTTCACGCTAATGAGGCGCCAGCGCGGCACCTCGCTGCCTCGGCCAGAAATCGGCTTCACGTTCATCGCACTCCCCGTAAAGTTGGCGGACCGTGTAGCCACCTCCAGGCTACTAACCCACCAAAGAGAGAGAATGAAGAGGAGAAAAAGAGAAGCGCCTCGAGGGAAACTTATTAATTTTTACTCTGAATCATGTCTCAATGGAAAAGATATTTAAAAACTTCCTAGAGGCGATTTCCAAACTCTGGATCATCTCACCGACCGTGTGTGCGTCTCTAAATCTTGCCCTAACAAGGCAGGGGAAGGGGGGGTTGTAGGCTTGAGGGGCAAGCACTGAGCCCATCCCACAGCACCGAATTTCCCATGCGATGGCACACACGGACGAGCAGGGCATTAACCCCCCTAACTCCTATCCATCGGTATGTAGTGGGGAAACACAGTAGGAGAAGGAGCGCGGGCAAACGCCATTGTTTTCTTCATTAAGCTGCATCATCATTCTTGATGTGAAATCAGCGCTTCCGCTCCGTGCACACGCCCGACTATTTACCCGTGATCCAGCGCAGCCGTCGGGGGCGCTTGAACTGGAACAATCCGCGCCAGGGGGGAAAAATATCTCCCTCTTTTTTCCCCCTCCATCTCTCCCATGCAATTCGACTTATCATCTAAATTCGAAAGTAAAGGACAAAATGCAGATGGGAGAGATTTCCACCATTAGTATTGATGGACTTACGAAAGGAAAATAACAGTGAATATTTGCGGTAAATTTGATTTGATAGGGAGGAAAAGGGCAGCGTTAACTGGTTTAGCGGGTTGGAAGCATCTGCGACTGGTGTGGCGCTCGAACAAACAGGGTTGGGGGGAAAGCAAATGCCATTAAAACGGTCATTGAACCAACATTGGCGAGACATTTCTCATATAGATAACAGAAGGAAATATCTATGTCTGTTTATATTGCAATTTCCAATCTATTTCTATGTCTGCGTGTGTGTGTGAGTGGGAATATCATATATGTATATGATGCTATGTGTATGCGTGTGTGTGTGTGTGTGTGAGTGGAAGCATATATATCAATGTCTCTCTCTGTGGGTTTATGTGTTTGTGTGTATGTGTGTGTGTGTGTGTATGTGATATGGCTTGTAAGGAAATGCTGGTCGAAAACCTTCGTGTTAAATGGTGGTATGCTGCATGCGAACACTCCCTACAAGAGATCTCGAAAGATAAGTTGACTTTAGGCACATTATATATCTTGCTTTTAGTAAATATTGTTTTTGACAAATGTCATTTCTGTACCTTTTTTTTTTTTTAGATAAGAAAGTTCAAGTAATATGAAAAGAGTCATTACAAAGCTTTTATCGTATACAAATACTACCGTATAAGCGGAGAAACCTACTGCACACCATGCCATGTGCGGATTAAAGAAAATACAGAAGGCCGCCATCATAAATATAGCTTGATAGCGAATGGCTGCCCCTACACAGACTAACAGCAGGAGAGGAGTAGCAATCTCGGAAGGTATTTCATTACTAATTTGTATTTTCCCGTATGTATACATAATTTATTTTCATTAGTTTGTTGTATATCGTTTATCTTTCGCACTCTGTACTGTATGGATGCTTATGATGGATTTTCTGATTTAACTTGTGTTATGTTTTGTTGGAAAAAAATGAGAATGTAATAAATGAATTGAATTGAATTGAAAATAATTGTATCTATTAAAGGCAATCGAGTTAAGCTAAAGATATTGTCCTATTATGACATTGGATCCTGTTGGTGGGTCGGAAATACCAAGAGTTCTGCAGCCTATTGATGCACTGGTAGTCAATGAATAAACAACAATAATTACTAATAATTTTACAATGAAAACATAAAAAATAATGAAAATCCGTTGTCATTTCCTCCAGTTGAAAATATTCCAGCAAGTGACAAGAACCTTTAGATGCGGCATTCGCAACAAAATGTGTGACTATGTTGTCCTTTTTACGGCCAAGACCGCAGCAAAAGAAATATCTAGTACGTGAGATACATCCCGAGAAAATGTGGTACCCTATTAACTTAATTTATGATAATTATGTTAAAGCCAATGAAAAAAAAAGATTATTGTTTGCAGGTAGTTGAATATACATTAGTATGCATATATACATGCCTGATGGTTTGACCTAATTTTGTGAGAACATGTTATACGTGATGATCTTTTATCGACGTTAATAGTTATCATCGTTATAGCTGCAACATATATTGATAAATAGAAAGTTCGCAGTGGTAATAGTGTTAGCAACAACAAGAATATCATCCATCACAACAATAGTAATGATAATTGGGTTTGGCATAGTGTTGTCCTTCGTTCGTTTACAGGTTGATTCAATATAGGCTTACCTATTCACTAGTGCACATGGTAAATTCACTCGACTTCATTATAAAGAAAACTTTGTCTCGTCAGCGAAATGCATTATTTGCTCTTTACTTGCAGATTTTCACATAATTTCATACAATTTCATTTCATTTAAGTTATATCAATCGAATTTATCGTTGGGATCAATAAAAGCCTACTAGATTAAATTGATTGGAAAAGAACTCAGAATGAATACAAAACTGGAATCACATTTCTTTGCTCAATCTTTAACTTAAAATAGAAATAGAAAGTATATGACAAGCAAATGGTATACATGCAATAAGGGGGTAGCGAGAAATGGGGGTGAAGTATAATACTGGAAAGTAAACATTATAGTGAAGTTTCTGTTTCCAGGATGTGCGTTTGAAATCCAAAGAAAGATCTTAAAACTCAAAATGTAAATTTGGCACGTTATTTCTCATTGGAAACTGAATGAAAATTGATGTCTGGAAAGAAGAACGAATCGTCTTAAAGTGCCTTTGGAGAGAAATAAAACACCATCCTACTTCGTTTTTATAAACAAACTGACAATGGAAAAGATGACATGATGATAATAGCAATAATAATGATGAAAATGATGAAAATATTGATTACGATAATAATGATAGCAGTGATAGTGATAGTCAAACAAACAGAAAATTATCAACTAATATCATCTAAGAACTATAAAGCGTCATTACCCTTAACTGTAGAGAATTTCATGATACAGTAAGAAAGTTTACAATTTTGATTAGTTTCTTATAAGAGTGAAAGGCATCCAAATGAAATTATGAAAATGATCTATAAATGCATATAAATCATCATTAAAAGCTATAAGAAAATTGAAATGATTAAGACATTTTATCAGCACATATTGGTTCGTTGTCATGGTGGTGGGAAGCAGTTGATGTGACCCTGTCCTTATCAACTGCGAAAAGAGAAAAAGAAACCGAACAGATATCGGATAAGAAGAAAAAAAAATGAAATTAATATCATCATGCGTTATTACCATGATAAAGCTGCGATGAAGACAATTATATGGCACATCACTTTACATCAGAAGAATACGAGACATCTCTACAAACAGATAATTTTGCAAATATCCATGTTGCAATGTGCACATATTGCTTACAGTACTGCAGAATATATACGGTGTTCATAATCCATCATCATGCCTGATTATCCAGGGTAATCAGTTATCTCGCTTGTGAAGTTTGCCAAAGAAGTCTTCATTAAATGAAGGTAACTCAAACAGTAACTCAATGATGGTGAATAATGAGCATAATCAGTAATGTCAGTATTGTACTTTTAGCTTTTCAGGGTATTTTTTTTTCAAGATTTTTCTTTCAAGCTTCTCAACATGCTAAAAAACTATCAAAAGTTTGCTCAAAGATATATATATATATATATATATCTTCTCTCTCTCTGTGTCTATCTATCTATTATATGTTTGTGTGTGTGTGTGTGTGTGTGTGTGTGTGTGTGTGTGTGGACGTCTGTGTCAGTGTGTGCGTCTTTGCGTGTCTGTGTGTGCTATACCAGTAGTAGTTGAGACGCACTATATTTCCTCGAGTTTGCGATCGAATTTCGGTGGGAGCCAGTCGCAATGCCGCTATAACTAATGCTTCCAGTGGCCGAACGATGAATATTTATGTCAAAAGCAATGACTAATATTGCTCCGTGGGATCCAACATGGTTTGGATCGATAATCTTACATCTCCGAAGGAAAATAGAGACTTACCGCTCTTTTTTTTTTCTTAGAAATGATTGTGGTCCATTACCGCCAAAATTTTTGAACTCCTTTTTTTAAGGAATGGTTTTCTTTTGACGTGGCTCAAAACAACATAATGACGTTTGCAACGTTATCAATAAAGTTGTGAACATGCTGACATGTTCCTGTATCTATATTTAGCAATTGCTAACGGCTAATGCAATTAAGCAGTGAATGAAAGGACTATAGCAATATAAAACTTGACGAATAATGATGTATATGTATGTGTGTGTATCATATACAGTTATCTTATATTTCATGCATCATGAGGATGTGCGCGAGTGCTCGTGTGTGTGTATAAACACACGCAAGAGGGCATTCGCAAACAGGCGCACTATAGTCATAATGAACAGGGATAATAATTCTGTCTCATTCTGTGTTCGCTGTGAGATATGGAGGTACGTTAATATGAGCCAAAGGGGGGCCTCCCCGTGTAGCAAAGGCTAGAAATCATTTGCATTGTATGTCAATCGCCTCTCATTAGCATTTTTGTCATAATATTTGTCCTCTCGGGGGAAATTATTAGTATATGCACTGCGCGGATCTTCGAGACGGGACGGAAGGGGCCAAGCGAAGGGGGGTTAGCAGGGAACCCTACGGGTTGCGTCCTATATTTGTGCATGTTTTCTCCCTCCTGGTCTTTCTGTCTTTCTGTCAGTACTTGCTGACTTCTCCATTACAATTCCGATAAGAGACACGTGATCGAGGGTAAGAAACACTACACTCGTCCTGTAGGCAAACATACGAAGCGATTGGAAAGCCACGCTAAGTTTCACAACTTTCGTGCTCTGACGTAAAAATCTAGCGCGAAAAAAAAAAATGTAGAGAAATGCAGAAATTAAAGGTTCTTCATGAAGCGTTATAAAGCAACCTCTAGGCACAGTTCAGCCATAATTTTGAATGGAAAGTAATAAATAAAGCTTCTATTGATTCGACACTATTTCTCATTTGAATTAATGATTCTTGCGCGGAATAGTTTTATAGAAACGCCCTTCATCGAGTATTCAGTTCTAAGTAGTAGACATAATAAAATCATGAACATTTGATTTTAACAATAGCATTCTGGAGTGTTTATAAGCTTATTTCAAAATGAAACAAAACCGGTCATGATAAAAGAAGCTGCTCTTCAAAATATGTATTCATAAGAGAAATTATAACAAGAATAGAAATACGATGTCAAATGAAATCTAGAAGAACGTTCGGAAAATTGAACAAATATTACCACAATATTTGTTGAACCTCCAATGCACGGCTGTGTTTGTATCGCTGTCATATACGTGTGATATCAGTATGACTATATTGCTTTGATCGTGCATTTTGAATGCAATCCTGAAAAAATCCTCAGACGAGGCAAAAAAAAAATGAACATTTTTTTAATACAAAAAAAAAAATGTAGCCTAATCAACACAAAACGGGAAAAATAATGATGTTCATGTTTTAATTATGCGCAGTAGAGTATATTATCATAGTAGCGGCGCAATATAAATGTCCTTTATTACTATTATTATTTAATAACTGAGAAAAAAATGGTGAACATTTATAAGAATGAACACACTGATTTTTATTGTAGTAAGATTAATTTGACCTTCTATTCCTTATTTTCTCATCTATCTACCATATATACACGTACTTACTTGATTGTTTGTCTATTGCTTTGGAATCATTGCTCCAAAAGGTTTGAAAATGACTATTGTTCATGAAAAATCAACCTCATCAACTGTTTTATTAATTATACACAATTTCGTCAAAATTAACAGCAGATTAACCGCTGCAGTCACACCCTGACAATGGGGATTTCACCCTGGACTATTGTGCATTATTGTGCATGTTTTAAAGGGCCTACCAAAAGTAAGGTAAAATTCTATGAGCATTATCTCATGTTTTATGATATAACGAGTGATCGCCTTTACACATGCTTTTAACATCATGATTTGGGGCATTTTTTAGAACTAATAATTGCAACTTTGCTGCAATATTGTCAATTCTACATTATTGTCTTCCATTCAACACAAGTGGATATAATGCTGCCCGCTAACGGCTTTAATATGAGTTTAAAAATGAGTTTAAAATGTAAAATATTCTGTGGTCATTTAATCTTGAAGCAATTTGAATGATCTTTACGCTTTGCTTGCACTCACTGAGTTAACAAAAGAGCCAGGTTGTGTAATCATATTTCAATTCATTTGAAGGATCTGACAATTTTTGTTTCATGACTTATGTGTTAGGAGGGAGTTATGTAAACTACTTGACATATCTCGAACGGACTTTAAAGAAACTTTATTTTCTGAAAATGTCAACATGGTGTCATGTCATGTTTACATAATGAGAACACTGCTGGATGTGACGTCAAAGTAACGTGATCACATGACTAGAGTTGAGAGCCCATTTGGACATCCTGGCAATGTTTCACTAACGTTAATGCCAGCTCTGTTTTCCTTGTTATTGTTCTTACAAGTTGTCGACCTTTTCCTGTCGTCTGCCTACATTCAACTCACTTTCTTTGAATCATTTAGGTATAAAGTTTCGTCGCTAAATAGACAGTTTACCTTCAGTTTGTGTTTGTCTGTATGTTTAAACTCCTGTTGGCTTCATAGCGTCATTATTGGCGGTATATTAACATAATTAATGCATAATGATAATGTTTGTATCTATATGCTTGCTGTTGGGCCTTGTTGTGCGATTTTTTTTTCCGTGGTCATGCTGAGGAAAAGCACTCAGCCGTCTCAGAGCATGACTATATGCCAACCTTAGATGTTTTTTACGGGAACATTTTCCCTTTCATCGGTCATTATGAGAAGTAATTTCGTTGATGATACAAGATGGCGGGGCGGCCCCCACCAAACGGTTCCCAAGGACCTGCCAGCTTATCACTCTCCATCGCCTCATTAAACACACGAGCAATCTCATCTCGTCGCCATGGATACAGGGCTGACATGCTCAATAAAATAAAACTCCAGAGATTTCACTACATATATGTTGGATTTTCGCCTAAGAATCAGCTGCTGCTTATTGGCGATATATTGCTATTAATGACCGTAGTCATCCACTGCAGATGTTAAGCATCAAGAGAACAAAGTCTGTAACTATTGGCGTATTTTTCAAATGCATAACGTCATATTCTTTAGAGCGTGCACAGTGTCACAGAAGATCAGGCGTATTCAAAACATGTTGATATTTCAGTCGAGGAGTGATTTGAAACAACGATATTTTTATCATCATAACGAACGCATGCAAACATGATTTCAGTTTCAGTTTCCAGCTTTGATTGTTTTCATATTTCTCAAAAGATAATACTTTGTGGTAACGCAGACTACATAGCATGCACAAAACACATCTCACAAAAATATACAGTAAAAAGTGTACATTAGCGGTCATTTGCTGATATTACAATACAAAAGAGCAGAGATAGAGAGAGAAGCATGAAGGAAAACTACGAAAAACTAGGGTTTGTAGGAATTGCAGATTTTTCAAGGGAATATGAGTTCTCAGCATCAAGGAGGTCGGTCAGTGTCAGAGAGTGCGATGCACGACTTTCTTTTCAAAGACGGACATAAACCCCACTAAAAATGACCCATGCATAGCCTTCAAAGTATCTAGAACGAAATGCGAACGCAGGAACTACAGTGTTTCAGATATCTGCGGTGAATGTAACTAACAAGCGGCAAAAGATGTCATTTTGATTTATCCAACCAATCATTTGCTTTTTGATCGGTATGAGAATACAACGGTGCAACCAACGGGGTTTTGAAATGAGTAAAGAAAATCGTCTGCCACTGCGAAGGCGTGATCTTTGTAAGGAGGACCAGTCTCCCACTGACATGAGGTACGTTGAAGTCTTTGATCAAGTTTGCTGATATTGGGACACGAGATTACTGACTTGTTACGAAGGTCATGCTGATATTACAAGACACAGATTGACCTGTCAATCTCAAACGTGGGCGAAGAAAAGAAGAAATCGTCTGGAAATTTGAATTACTCTTCTATTATGATATCAAATTCCAGTGATGTGGAACTTTGAATTAAGATGCCAATAAGAGCACGTGATAGCTTTATAGTATACGTATGAAGGAATTTGTCATCTGAGCTTGTCAACTTCACTAGTGTTATACTCTGACGGCTCATATACCAGTTTGTAATGAACACACAAGCCAATGGGTCGTCGATCGTCCCCCTTCAACGCTCTATTACTGACTCACACATCATTGGTATTCATTGGACACGGAGCACAAAAATATTGGCCCATGCAGAGGGACGTGATGATGCGCTTGAATGTTTTCTCTAGCGGCTGATGAGACTATGATAGTAATGATAATGATGAGGAGGTTGAGGACGAGGAGGAAGAGGAGGAGGAGGGGGAGACGATGATGATGATGATGATGATGATGATGATGATGATGATGTCAATACTCTGTAAAAGTTTTTAAGATCGTTACCTGCATCTTTCTTTGTTCTTTCTAAAGTGGCCTGTCTTGTAATAGATTTAACAATACGTTACTTCAGAGCAGCAAAGAATTTTGTTATGTTTTACTAATAAATTCACATGAAAATGACCCATTATCTATCTCTGCTTCATTTTTCTCTTCGTGACTGTGGACAGAAAGGGATCCATATTGTGGATCATATTTTGTCTACTTTTCAGAGGAGAGAAGAAATAATCATCCTACACAACAACAACAACAACAACAACAACAACAACAACAACAACAACAACAACAAGAAGCAGCACCAAATACTAACCAAACATGATATAAGAAATTAGCAACTGATGGCGAGTCACCAGCGTCGGAAACTAATCATCTCCCCTGGGTGATGAAATGCCACACAACGAATGAAGCCGAAATAAACAACACTTTTTCATACTTCCATAACATTCTATGTCCCGCGTGAGGAAGATCTTTATTGATACGGTGGGCTAGTACGTGCGCGGCGCACGATGAATTTTAAATCCAACGGTAGAGAATATAATACCCCCACTTCTATCTGTTTTTGCAAATGGGTAATTCTGCACTTACCTACTCTGAATATAAAAAGTCTTGTTAGCTGCTAGGAAAGGTAAGTCTAGAGGGGAAAAAAGCAAAACAACATTATAAACCAATTTTATGTGGCGGTACCAGAGCAGTCGTTAACATCAGTTTTCTGGTTATGCAGAGCACTGTGCAATTTAACTTTCTTACGATGAATTCATACATTCTCTCTACGTATGTTTCTTGACGATGTGAAGAAAAAGCACATCAAACAAACGGGAAGTGTGATCGGATATATTTGGTGTTTTCAAGCGCAAATACTATATACCAAAAGCATCATAGAGACAAACTTTCAATACGTGTATCATAGGAAGCACGGTCATTGCCAGTTAATCCTTTATAGGAAATTCGGAAGGAATTTTCAACACCTATACTAGGTGTTACAAAAAACATTTCCCACTTTTGATCCTAAATAGCTCAAAAACTATATATCAGATAACACTGACATTGATATGAGCAATAGCTGAATAGTGTACAATTTTATTGGAGTCAATTTTACAACGACAGCATCATTCAGTTTCATTTTTTTATACATTAATTTTTCAGTTACATTTCAGATTTTGCTTTATTTTCAACCCTCTGTACAAAACTTTAACTTTGCACAGAAGTCAATTGGTGTGTATGGGAGTGTGTAGTTGACACCCAGACAATGGTCCTGAACAATGACCAGGATTGGAGTGTTCTATCATTTATTCATGAGGAATTCAACTATCACAGCTAGTCTTTATTCATTCTGAAATGTGGTGTATGCAAGCACATGGAAACATGTGCTTACTTGCTTCATGTGCATGCATTTCACTCTTTGCCATGAATTCAGACGAGCAGTGCCCAGTGCAATCCATCATGAATGATTAATAAAGCATTCATTGGCCTTACAGCTGAGCTCTGAACATGTGGTAGCCAGGTCCATACTTGTTCAGGGTCATTGTAAGCACACACTCACATACACATCATTAGATCCTGTGTGAACTTCAGGTTTTGTACAGAGGGTTAAAATTTGACCAAAATCTGGAACCTAGCTTTGAAATTAATCATGGATTTCATGAAACTGATATAGATTTCCATATTCAAATCACCTCCAACTAACTTGTACACTCTTCAGCTATTACTCATATCAATGACAGTTTTATCTGATATATAGTTTTTGAGCTATTAAGCATCAAAAGTAAGAAATGTTTTTTTGTAACACCTAGTACATTGGGCACCCCCCCCCAAAAAAAAAAAATAACACGAAAAGAAAAAAAGAGACACCAACATTATAGTTCTTGTCCTATATTTAGTTCAGCTCAGTTATGATTGCTTAGTAAGTAAACACAACCGAGTAGTTATTTCAAAGTTTAATGTTTAATGAAAATTGCGCGCGAAAAGATATACAATATGATCAGCAGCCTCTCATGTGTAAATTTATACGCGATTCAAGCTGTCTTACAATGGCCTAAAATGACAAGAATGTTAGGGACAAGACACGCCATGCTAATCAGAGCCAGTAAATGAACCTATCCTCTGAATTTATGATTTATAAACTATGAAACACAGGGGCGGATCCAGGAATTCCGTAAAGGTGAAGTACCTTTACAAAATTAAAAGGGGGCGCAGGCCCCCATTTTTTCTTTTTATTTCTTTTGTTTTAACAAAAAATAAAAATACAGAGGGGGCGCGTGCCTGGAGCACCACACCCCCACCCCCCCCCCTGGATCCGCCACTGAAACAGTGTTAAAAAACCCGATGCGCCCGCTTTTGTTCTACGTAATCTGTAGGCGCAACTCATTTTCCATCACGTTGTATTCTGTATGTGCAATATTTACTACCAATACAATACCTATAATCATCGCCATATGCCTGTCTCCTTCCATGACCATGATTATGATATTGTACACACACATATGTGTATATATGTTTTCGTCTTGAAAAAAAAAACCCAACAACAACTCAAATCTTTAACTCTGAAACTTTGGTGGTCCGAAAAATATATGTAGTGGCCCGAAATAAAAACAAAAGTAACAATCAATTTCTAATCTTAGTTGCCCGATCGTTGCCCGACCAATTTTCGAGTGGCCTCGGGCCATCGTTAATGTCGAGCCCTGTATATAAGTTTGAAAAGATTTTATTTTCTGCATTTCATATTTTCTTTCAGAATAACAAAAATAACAAAGGCAGGTTCAATTACACAAATACAATTCTGAAAATTATTGACATATTACATAGTAAGTCATATTTTGTATGTAAAGACAAATGAAACGTTAAATAACATTCAAAATGTTTATATGGCCAATAATGACTTAATTCACAGTACAATATATAATATATACATATGATGCAGAGGGCCGCCGTTATAAGCCGTGCTTGAACAGACGGACAGCCGGAGTTAAATTACCATTTTTTATTGTAGTACTTGAACACTAATACAGATGGGCCATGTTAAAGTGCGCGTAAATCCAGTTTTATACAATTACTTGCTAAACAGGAGTGGTGCCTGTGAGTGCGTGTGCAGGTGATGAAGCGCGAAAGTGTTGATGGTCAGCACTTCTAAGAAAATGATTGGATATGTTATAATATGGGCGAAGGGTCAAGCAGCAAAGTAAAAGAAAAGGAAAAGGGGGTGGACCAAATATTGCCTTGTTGTTGAGTATAAGAGGTACATGTTTAATGATTACTGTACCGTATGATATTGTGCCAAGAAATATTTCTTTGTATTTGCCTTAAAGGAATAGAGAGAAGTGCACTGTTTTATGTGGAGAGGGAGTGAATTCCAAATATCAGGCCCGTTATGCCGAATTGATTTTTGAGCTAATAGGAGTTTAGGGTTATTCAAATGGAAATCATTACGATGGCGCGTGGGGTAAGCATGGACATCCCTGTTAAGGGAAAATGCGTTGTGGAAGAGTGGGAGTAGATTTTGCGTGTATTTGAACATAAATATTGCTGTTTGAAATTTGTGTATATCGTCAACTTTAAGAACTTTTAGTCTAAGGAATAATGGATCAGTATGTTCTAGATAATGTGAGTTGGTACATATTCTTATTGCCTTTTTCTGTAAAAGAAAAATAACATTTACTTTGGTTTTATTACAGTTTCCCCAGACAACATTACAATAATTAATGTACGGTAAGATTAATGCATTGTATAACATAATGAGTACTTTTTCCGTTACAAAATATTTTAATCTCCGAAGTATTCCAATGGCTTTGGATATTAATGTGGTTATATTGTCAATGTGGTTATTCCAATTTAAGTTGGAGTCAAGGGTTACCCCTAAGAACTTGGTTGATTTTTTTCCAATAATGGGCATACCATCAATAATACCATCAATACCATC
The DNA here is from genome assembly GCF_964275005.1 of Diadema setosum. NCBI lineage: Eukaryota > Metazoa > Echinodermata > Echinoidea > Diadematoida > Diadematidae > Diadema > Diadema setosum. The sequence goes on along the minus strand of NC_092689.1, from coordinate 3,970,716 downwards.
AATATGATATAGCATAATGTATAGAAGACAGGCAGGCATATATGACCATGGTTATAAGTATTGCATTGATGTATTTTATGTTTATGTATAGAAATATGACTGCATTCACGTGTAGTTTTCTCCGTCCTCCCCCATTCTTTTACAGAGAAAGAAACACTAGTCTGTGGCTATCCATTATCCTTTCCAAAAAATCTTTGCTATGCTTGTTTTTGCAAAGTGAGATGAGACATAGAAATACACAAGTATATATATTTTAATCTCTTATATCTTTCAGCGAACCCCAACCACCACTCGGAAATCAAGAAGGTCTAAAGAAAGTTTAGGAAAAAAAAAAACAATAATGGTTCGCGCATAATTATTATCATAAGAATGTATATCTTCCCCTCCTGCTCTCTTACCTTTTCTCTCCCTCTCTCTCTCTCTCTCTCTCTCTCTCCTTCGCTTCTCTGTCTGTCTATTTGTATGTCTGTTTCTGCTCTCTTTTACATATTGCATGCTTGTAAAGATAACATTCCGCTGGTTCTACCGTTTACAGTGCTCTTCTCCTATCTGTGTAGTTTATTCAGAGCGTCAACGATATAAACAATGGCGATATCGTATGGCCTGTTCGTCGATCACCAGCCCGTCTTTGAATCTGGACTATGGTGAGAGTAAAATGCCGCACAGTTATACCCGAGGCGTTTTCCCGCCTTTGTAAGCCGTGCCTACACATAGAGCGCCAACCCAACTCAACAATCCAGTGGAGCTCTTCCGTAGAGATGAAAGCGAACGGTTATGAATACAAACATCTCAAGTTAAGTAAAAAAGAAAGCGTAATTCATTATATAAAAGCAATTAAACAAAGTAAAGGAGTAAAGTAAGCGAGTAAGTAAGTTACTCGAGATTTACATCTTGCCTAGCCACGTCATCGGTGAAATTCTCCGGCCAAGGCTATCATCCCTCTGGATAGTGTCATTTGGACATTAACTCATCAGTCTACAAGACAATTTTATCGATTTTCTGATGAAGCCGTAAAGTAGCATGCAAAGATACAGTCCCTTTCCAAGAACGTCGACCTTCGCTCTTTCATTTTCATCAAATCTTACAAAACGATTCCAGGTCGAAAACACTTAACCGTAGACGGATCCTGTCCATAAAAAGTCTTTGATATCGTTTCAAGACTTGAAAGTAGGGCCTACTCAATAGTAGCCCATTTAGGACTATTCTGGCAAAAGATGCGGCGAAGAACTTCTAGATATCACGATAACGTAGTACATTTTCCACTGCTTTGATATCTACACTGGATAGTTAAATATTTGTTGTTGGTTTTTTTTTTGGACACAGTCGAAAACAGCTGAAAGCTGCAAGAGTCTGTAAAAGCGTGAACATGGATGATCTGTACTGAAGTACGCATAATTCATGGAAAATGAATGAATGAATAAATAAATAAATAAATAAATAAATAAATAAATAAATAAATAAATAAATAAATATATATATATGTAGATATATATAAATAACTAAATGAATAACTAAACAAATGAATAAATAAATGAATAAATAAATAAATAAATAAACAAACAAATAAATAAATAAATAATTAAATAAATAAATAGATGAATAAGAAGCCTGAAGCAGTGGCATTTAAAATGGCGGGGTTGCTTATGTGGATGAGAATACGCGCCGGAAACACTACGTCACTGTGCGCCAATGTCACACATTATTTTCCGTTGTAGAAAACTGTTGATCGAAACAACCATTGCCCCTCTTTTTTCTCTCTTTACCCCTCCCTTGTCGTATACTCTATCCATCTAGCTGTCTCTCTAACTCTCCCTGTCCTGTGAACAGAGTTTCGGTAGTATCTGGAGACAGTATCGTGGCAACATGAAGATAACTTATTATTTTATGGGCGTTGGTCGTGGGACGCAACATCGCCCTCTCGTGTTGACTGGCTATACAGGACCCGGTCTCCCAAACACTCTACGCCCGTGATTCATGAAGATAATCTCGTTGTTGTAAAGTTATCTTGACGTGGCTCGAAAAAAAAAAAAATAATAATCAAAACTAAGAGAGAGAACGTTCATTCGCACCGCATTTTATTCTTATGACTGGATAGACATTTGACTTCAAAGAATGCTGATTAAAGGACACTTCAATTTATAGTATATTTATGGAATAAGAATAGTGGAGTTAGTCATAAGATAGGCATTCATTACCGTCGGAGTAAAGGCAATTTAACCTCACTGTAGATAACAGTAAATGACGGATGACTAAGGCCATTCATGCTGCATGATTCATTTCTTGATTCGAATCAACCTTACCTCCTGGATGAGAGAGTATCAGCAACATTATCCTAATTAACTTTGTCTTTCTTGGAAAAGGAGTGAGGGAATTTTATTGCACTTCATGTGTTTGAGTATCTTCCTAGGTACGTATAAATGTAGAGTCCTGTATATATTGTATATGACAACCTAAAATGGCACTAAAACCGTTCATCCTGCCGGGGAAGCGCATGTTTTAGAAACAAATTATATACATATTATATAGAAGGATAGATAGATAGATAGATAGATAGATAGATAGATAGATAGATAGATAGATAGATAGATAGATATAAAGCTACATAATCATGATTGTTTGAAGAATCTTAAAACCAAAGATATGCACCAAACATTCATACTTCTAGATTGTAATGAGATCTGCAGAGAACTCCTATAAAACATTGTTTCTATCTTTGTTAGCATTAGTGCAGATAAAAAGCAACAATACGTTAACAATCGCAAAGTGATAATACTGCTAATGAAACTTTAGCTACTACTACTTATGATAATTACAATAACAGCAATGATTAAACGCATCTATATGAAACTAGGCATATTATGTACAATGTATGTGTGTATGTATAATATGCTATGAATAGTATGATAGAAATAATTAATTTGTGTAAAGGTAATTATTTCAGAAGATTGGTATAATTATCATTATATTAAACGACAGTGTGCTATATAACATTGCACTTATTACATCATGGCACATTATGCCATTGAGACAATGTATTGTAATGTGTGTTCTATTGGTAGATCCTGATGAAGGCCTGATGACAGGCCGAAAGCTCGATTAAAAGGGAGAACAAGAGAGCAACGTCCGCCTCAAATCTGATTTCTTTCACTATTATGTAATATTATGAGTTTGAGATGAGTTTGTAGTCATACGGGATTGACTGCAAACGTCATGCGGAAGTGATGTAAGTCACTATAGCAACTAAATCGAGCATGGCGTTAAGTGATTTCCGTTGAGCGTTCTCAAGAGGTTATGCGAGATTACCTCGACAGAGTGTTTCCATCATTTGGTTTTCATTTCTATCATTTCTTTTGAAAACAAGTCTTATATTAATCATAATATTAATTTTAGTAGTTTAGCAGTGATTGACAGTGATGTCATCGGCAGAATCTTGGTTTGGATGTTGTTGTTGTCTTTTTTCTGGGGAGGGGGGGGAGGACGTATTCAAGTAATCTGAAGAAAAATATTAGAAAATTATTACATAAAATATATGTCATTGTATTTAGATACTCGATTGGCCACATAATGATGATCAGGGTATTATAAATCAACGAAGGTCACCATGCAATTGCTTTGCGGAGGTCATTCAGCTTTATTGTAAACTTTAAGATTTTGTCAGAACGCAAAATTCGTAGGCAAAAAAAAAAAAAAAAAAGGAGTAACAAACACACAATGCTCGAGCAAGGAGCAGCTCGATCATCAAACAGTAAACAAAATTGACTGGATATACCTTTTTATACGCCGTCTAACTTAACACGGCAGGAGGCACTTTCATCAAATTATGTTACTTGATATACTTAGGTCCGTGTTATGCACAAAATTAATGTTTAACTTTCTACTTATGAAACACCGTAAAGGTGTCATTTCGAAAAGTATCAAAACAACGTTTACTGCCCTTCTGCAATACCAATTTTAGTTTATTGACGCAGGACTATGCAGTAAGAAATGACTTTAGCGTCTTTTTGCGATTTTGGCGACACTAAAACATTCGTATGAAACAGAATGATAACCAGACTGTCATTCGAAATGTATGAAGTACTAGAACCTGAAACAGCATTCTCAAATCGTAAATTACGCTATAATATTGTTTTCACTCAATTGTTTTACAAACTTTGTAGACATTCTCGTTCTAAGGGCACCTGTAGGCGACCCTTCTGCATTGCCTCAACGTCAGTACTGACGCTTGTTGTCAATGACGCGCCTGTGTTTTTTTTTTCTATTTCATGTTTAGAACTTTTGTACGATATACCATTACCTCGTTGAGAACTAGTGGCAACATAACGCCCTTATCATTTCAACCGACTACATGTAGAATCAGCATAAGATTTCCATAGATCAGTAGATATTGCGGAAAGCAGCAGTTTTCTAAACCTCAGGAGAAAGTATTCAGCTCAGATCGGTTTTGGGGGCTGATTTCTTTTTTCCATTATTTTGTTATGAGATCAATTTCAATTATGGCTGTGTACATTTTCAAGATACAAACTTTAAGTTATATAAGTGTATATTTTCACGATACAAACATCCCAAATACAGTTACTATATTCGCTTTGTATTTGTAACGCGCCTGTCGTGATGAAGTCAACATATTTCAGGGGAGGATTTTTTGTATGCATTTGGAAGTTTGTGCGTGATAATCTGTTGAACTGCACCTACCAATATTGAAAGCAATGATTACTAACTGAAGCCATCAAACCTGCAGCATATAGAATTCTGCAATACATGCCAAACTTTCATCATTCAAGAAAGATAAAGAGAAACATATAAACATATAACAAGCAAACAAAACAACGATGATATCATTTATTGATACTACTCTTATCAGTACAAAGTACACAATAAGATAGCTGACAATGAAATGGTCAAAAAAGAAATGTAGGGCCCTACATAAGAAAACCTTTATTACGGCTTGTAAGACTGTACGTAACTTAAGTGTACCACCCCCCCCCAAAAAAAAACAAACAAACAAACAAACACAAAAAAAAAAACCAAAACAAAACAAAACAAAAAAGAGAAGAGATTATCAAAACTAGCAGAAATAATGAAACAGTCATAAACAGGAAAAATATATACATATATCACAAGAATAAAAAAGTACTTTCACACAGCATATCAATATGTATTCAGATATATATTATTGTATCTGTTTTTGTTTTGAAAATATTATCAAATTGAAGATCAAAACAACGTCCAAATTGGAATCCTTCCACAGTATAAAGGTCCAGTATAACGTATGGGCTTAATGAATATAATGACTTGTTATTAAAGAAAAGAAAACAACAATGAAATTGGTGACATAATCTAGTAAGATAAGTTTAGATGTCAGCGTCTGTTGACAAACATTTTTATCAAATAATAAAATGCCAATTGAGGAAGAGTCATGTTGTCTGTGTAGGCCTATCATGTGACAGTGTTTCCGCGCGTGTCTATGTTTGCATGCACAGTCTTGTACGTCAAATTTGTCTGCAGTAAACGATGTCAATGGTTCTAGGAGTGTGTCCTGTGTGTGTGTGGTTATACATCAAAAAGTCTGCTGGCTACCGTCAATATGTGTAGGCGTGTGTGTGTGTGTGTGGGTGTTGTGCTGTGGTGTCCGCACATAGAATAAAATGCCCTGTTTTCTTTATCAACATTATCTTATCTTTATTTCTTATAAGGCACCTGCACCACGACATGAGCTGCATAGTTTATCATTGTGTTCCTTCATCAGTGTGATTTGTTAAACATTATAAATACATAAATTATGTTGATAACTGATTGAATTTATGTCCTTCTTTCACCAAATGTACCTTCAGCCTATATGCACTAGTCTTTTCAAGCGCTTGATGTTTTTTTACCTGATTACCTGATAATCACCACAGTAGCTCTGTGACGAATTATATTTTGTGTGTGTGTGTGTGGGTGTGTGTGTGCGTGTGTGTGTGTGTGTGTGTGTGCGTGTGTGTGTGTGTGTGTGTGTGTGTGTGTATTTGTCCATTCTGTGTCACCAATGAGCTTACGGTAATTACGACATTTGAGCAAAATCTAGATTTTACTGTGAATGTTTTACCAGAACGGAAATTTAGAGCAAAAAAACATCTAATACAACTAGAATAATTTGAACAACGAGCAGATCTAACGAAAATTGGGGCAATTCGAAAGATTGGAGAGAGTGAGAAAAAGGGAAAGAAAAAAAAACAGAAGGAGAAAGAGAGGTCTGTTAACTCGCTTGAATCTGATACTGACAAAGTGCAGGAGATTTTCGGGTTAACTAAATTTCTCTCGCAAACACGACTGCGCCGGCAAGCCCCGAAGAGTGTTTTCAGATGGCCCATTTTAATTGCCGTTGTAGAATTCTCGGCTTCACTGTATTCGAGTGAGAGATAGAGGAAAAAAAATGCCAGAGATGACGACGATGATGGGAATATGTTCCATCTTGCGAGATAAGTGTACTTCTGTTTTCACTCAAAACATAGCCAGGAATCTTTCTCGTCCAGGGTGAGAAATAACACAGGTATATAGTATATAGAACGGAACGGATTATTATCTTTGATGTGTCTGCTGCAACGCGATCCTTATCAACTACACACTTAATCACAGTCTTCATCATTAAGAAAGGGTAGAAGTAAAGAAGTACATAAATTTAAAAAAAGTACATTTATGTCTGTTTAAAAAGCAGGCAGTTTCTGTTTCCTCACAGTCAATTCATTTTGCGATTCTTACAAAAGAAGGAAACATTACATTGTATCAAAGATCGTTGGTATCTTTCCATCATAACATAAGAGTTCGTTTCCTGCTCAACGTGATGCTCACATATCCTCAAAGATTCTTACGTTTTAAGTGCTCGGAGGATGCAGGGAATATGCAAAAAAAAAAAAGGAAGAAAAATAAAGAAAATCACTCCTTATCAACAGATAAGAATGTTGCAAAAATACTGAATTTCACACATTCTGTTTTAATGCAAAATTTTCTTCCCGTCTTTAAACTAAATTTGTAGGTAATATAGGGAAGGACTGACAACCAAGTCAACATATTCAAAACACCATAAGCTTTAACAAGTTACACTCTCGTTAGTTCACATACACAGCAATTTTACAAATTACATGTTACTGCAACCACTTGCTTATAGATGTTATCGTTATCAAGGATATTACAATACTTCAATGATTAACAAGAGGGACACAGCTATATCTTTATTGATTTTCTGTCAAAAACACAAGAAAATTAATAAAGGGTTTTCTTCCTTTTTTGCAGGTTAATTGATGAAACAACCAACATTTTGTTCGTCGAATATTACTGACTGTATTGAAGCCAACCTGATTTAGATTTATAATTGCACTGCAACTAGAGGTTCCTTTAAATGCATTCGTTGTCTTGCGTTTCCCAAGGTCATTACATAACATGACCTACAAACCGTTTGATATCAGACAGTCCACCTCATTACTATATCTAATCTAGATGACAAAACAATTTGATGAATCATTGTGCTGGTTCAACATCATGTAGTATCTAAGTTCATTTCAAGAGATTGTTTGAAATAGATAGATGATGAAACGGCTCTATCAATTCATATTGTTCATTTGGGCTAATGCAAGCAATTGCATTCGATGTTGGAGTCAGCAACAGAACAGAAAAATTGTGTTATAACATCACCATTTGCCTGGTACAAAGCATTTTAATTGAGTTTTGACGTCATTATGTTGCTGATAGATGTGTATTTTGTAGATTCATTTCATTTCATTTCGTTTTACAAATGTATTTCATTTCCAACACATGTGTTTACGTTATTTGAATACACATAATAGCACAACACTTGCAATTAAAAGCAAACGAATGAACAATGATACAATTTATAAATTTCAAGCCAAACACTGAAAAAAATTGTTGGAAATTAAAAAGGTATAATCAGGCTAACTTGGATGCTACAGTGCATAGAATTATTTCGTACATATTCAAACAATGACTTCCACGCAACATACAGTGTGCTACTATGAAGTGAACCACTGATATTCGGATGGAGAGAGAAGGGAACAAATATGCTGAGACGTAGGCCTACATGAAGCCGCCATTTTGTATCACAGCGGTGTTGCGTGGAGCCCAGGGGTGACCCTCCTGGGGGTCGGTATTGATCGGTACCAGTTCGTTCTTATCCCTATTTTCTTGCACACTCGCGACCTTTATCAAACGGCGGCCGAGTACGAGCGGTCGGTCGTGTTCTGTGTCGTCAGAATTTGATTTTTTCCCCGTGTTCAGCTTCATGAACATGCTTCACAGGCTTCCTTATTGTATTTAGGTTGTAAAACGTAAGATGATAAAACACGCTCACCAATAAAAGGCATTTATAGATTCATCACATTTCATATCAGATGCAGGTAGCTCAGATGGGAATCTTTACTCTGTGGAAGAGGCGAATTGAGAGCAAACGAGTAGTGGGTTTGAATTGAGCCTGACGAATATCTTCAAGGTTATGAACATTAGAATGACTATTCGTCATCCAATATGGCGCTCGGTGGACACACAAAGAGAGTCTTATGTGCCAAGTCAAACTAACTTCTAATTCTTATTTGACTGAAATACTATATCATTATCACTTACATTATTTTCCTGACGCCTTTTCTCTGTTTAAGAAAATTACCTGAAGAAAATGATCAACGGAAAATGATATACATGCTCTTGGACGCAGGAATTGCATCACAGATACTCAAGAAGTAGAAGTCTGAACTATCTTGTGTTTGTTTTTGTATTGTGTGTTATGTTTGTTTGTTGTTGTTGTTTTTTATTCTATAAGCACATGAAGTCTCATTGATGAGATTATGGCTGTATTACTTCAAGGTTGCCGTAGAACACCATGCAAGTTGACTCCCTGAATATTCATGGAATCTTCCATGGTAGATAAGTAGCTAATTTTCAGAAGTTTTCGCTGACCTATTCGATTATATTCATGTTTCTTTTAGAAATAATCCTTTTTAGTAGAATATGAACGCATGATAATGGAGAAAGACTTTTAATCCGTATTGACGAAGTCCTTGAATGTAATGGATGACATTATGCCCTCAGTCTATATTCCTCCAATCTTCTCATCCACCTGGACTGACGCAAGCATGCATTTTGTTTCCAATAATCTAGATTTTTTTTTCTTATGTATCTCTGTTCCTTTATTAGGTCAACTAATGTTTGTTTCTTCCTGGCCTCGTAGTATACAGGATTGTTCCCTAGTATAGTTATTCAACCATACTTGTTATTGAATTATTACTGTTATTGAATTATAAAGGTAATTGTGATTCACCAAAGAGCATTTGTGAAATATACTGAATAAAGTCAAAATGACAGTAATTAACCATCTCGACCTTCCAGCCGAGTGGATATTGATTACCAGTGCAACATGGTAACATTGTCATACATGAAAATTGAGTATCGCTATGTATATATACAAATGGCAACCTATATATAGCACGTTCCCGCCATTCATTGAAAGCACGTTTGGTTTTTCTGCTGGTTTATCTTCTTTTTAATACAATTTGATTAATTGGCGGCATGATGGCATTTGTCTTACTGAGTGTACAGATCATGACTGTCATTGTCGGCTTTATTGGTCATTAGTTCTCTTCTGAAATGTACATGATTGAATATGATTGCGAATTAATGAGATGAGATCCCGGGATGAGATGAAGTGAAATGAGATTTTTCGTTAAAAAATCGATATAGAAAAGTCAGATGTCACTTTGGACAAATCGCAAAATCCACTTCCATTCTCTAATTCCGAAATGAGTCGAAAAAGTCAATATGTCGCGATGATGTGAAAGGTCTGCAGCCGAACGATTGCCCGGTCGATTTAAAATATTCTCCCGCGGATAATTTTCCTACCTGGACAACATGGACTTTTATCGATCGACATGAAATTCTATCGGCGGTAAATCGCTACTGCTCCAGTGTCGAGATAGATTCATTTTCCGAAGAGCGGAGCGTCGCGATTATGGTCAGGGAAGTACGAGGATGTTTTAAATGAAAGATGAACTGAATTTCCCACGCAGAAACCAGCTTGTATGTAGGAGCAGGGAAAAGAAGAAGCTCATCCTCCCTTTCAGCCAGGAGAATGCGATGAAATGTTAAAATATTTTTCAACCTTCGGGAGCTGAATATTTGATATCAACTAGATTCCAACTTAGCTTGCCTTGGCCGTGCATCGGCGAGATTGGAGGGTGTGTGTGTGTGTGGAGGGGGAGGGAGTAGGTGGGAAGAAAATATGGAAATTGCTAAAAAGCGGGATGTATTATTTCACCCCGTCTGTTGCACTTTCGCGCGAGTTATCGCCCGATCGATCGCGGGTAAATGGGGGAAACCCGACGCCCATGGTTTCTAACAAGCCGTGTTCATTTATTTTGGCTTGGTTTCGGTAATACTAGGAGTATACCCTGGGCTTTAAGCGATTGAGCACGAGTGTCAGCCAGGAGAGCTGATACGGACAGGTAGGACAGGTTGGTATTCACACACTAGGTCTGTGACGAAATCTGGGACCTGTCACGTCAACACGGCATGGCTATCCCCCGTCAGCACCGTACAACTCCGTGTTAACTGGTATTTACCTTCTCAAAACGGGTATCTTAAACCGTTGTTGATTTCGCCATCATTATCACCATTATCATTACTCTTGAGATTGCGTCATTTCCGTAAACGTTGGTCCATCGGATAATGTAATTTGGTGTGTATAATGTTTTTGTCTTTATTTTATTCCTGAATGCTGCTGTATTATGATGCTTAAAATAAAGGAAACCAGGAAACCTCGTCCCCGATGTCTGTATCGGCAATCTTTAACAAAACGACATGAACAAAAATGCAAACTATTACATTTTCATGCAGCTATGCGAAACAAGCATCAAAAGATGGTGTGCAACATTGTGCGATCGTTTCAGTTACAAGTAGAAAGACAGTCCCGCTTATCTATTTGGATTTTTCTCACCAAATTAACACTAGTTTCCTAAATTTTGTAATAATGTAAGAGAGTTGGTTTGAAACTATGTATCCATTCTTTCAAATTGTCATCTCAAATTTTCAATATACGTTATAATATTGTGCACTAAAGATAACTTGTAATTTTCTTAGAATTATGTTACGTTCTACTGAAGAAAAAATGAAAATAATTGAATGGAATTGAATTGTATAAAACTGAATTGATGTGAACTGAGTTTGTTTGTCAACGATTCTTCAAACAAAGTTCTAAAAAAAAAAATGCCAAGACTGAACAAGCTTGTATGTGTGATGCTCTTCATTGTTTTGGTAATTGACAGGTTCGTCGATCTATACACTCAGTGTGAGAAAAAAAAAAAACAGTGTGAAAAGGAGGGAACAGACTACATAGAAGGCAGTGGGAAGAGTGGATGGCAAAGACCGAACGCGATGTGAACTAGAGGGATTACAGACTGCATAACGCAGTGTAAAGAAGCGGAGTGCAGACTGAACGCATAGTCCAGTCAAAATATGGAATGACCCAAAACAAATTGCAACAGAAACTATTCCCCTTGCATTTAACCTGAAAGAGCTATCAAGACAACATATCAAAAGTTCCCTAAAATTCGAGTGGTAGATCAATGCCTAATTTGCATACATTCAAAATGGCCGCCATTTAACCTATTTATGCTTATATCTTGGGACATAAAACCCATAGAAAGTCCGATCTTGTGTCTAAACCTATGTTTTTTTAGGTCAAGGAATACAATTATGACATCAGTAGTGACTTAAAAGTATTCCTTTGTACATAATTTGCATATATTTGCATATAAACGCATCCAAAATGGCCGCCATAATGGCCTTTTAATATTTCCGTACATAAAACCTGTAGAAAGTAAATTCTGGAGTCTACACCTATGTTTTTCACGTCAAAGAACACAATTATGATGTCAGTTGTAACTTAAAAAGCATTCCTATATACATAAATTAATTTGCATATATATGCATATAATTATATGCAAAATGGCTGCCATATAGCTTGTACATGCCCCTCTTTCTGATTATTTCATCCATAAGTGGGTTCCTTTGTGTCCCTTATCTTCACTGTCAGGAATAATTGGTGCAATATTTACATTCAGTAGTAAGTCACTGAAAATCTGTATAAATATACATATAGATATATTTTTTCAAATCTCTAATATGAATACTTGTATACTTTTAGGATGTACATATACATGCAGCCTGCACAATGTTGATTGTGATGCCTGTATTTATCAATTCAAGGCAAAGAACATTTACGTTTCACAATCTTGATGAACATCCTTATACCTATAGTTGCATGAATTTCCATGAATTTGCAAGTACTTTTGGGCCTACTTTACCAATCATGATTTCCTCAAATAAAGCCTCTGGACATTAATCAATGTAAACGGCGTTGAACAGAACCGATTTTCATTTAACTTTAACTTCAAATTAGCTTCCAAGTGTGCCCAATAGGTACAGAAAAATTGAAATCTTTGAAATGCTTAAGGCATATTTGTAACTACACAATACTTTTAAGGTAAGAAGGGGGGTACATTCATTATGAGCATGCTTATCTATGAGTTGATATATACAAAAGTTACATGAGTTTGGTATACATTGTAGTAGATGTTTTTGTCATATTTTGGTGCCTTGGTCACTCAATGTGTTTCTGAACAAGAGACCCATGTGTTTAGAGCTCACCTGAGTATCTCAAGTTTACCTTCCATGCATGGAGGCAGAACACATCAAAGTTGGAAGCCTTTAGAGATCTCTAGGGCCCAGGGAGACATGACATCCATATGCTTTTATTCCATGACACTGGCGAAAACACCTGCCAAGTCTGTAGAAAATGTGATCATGCATTTCCAAAAAGATCAAAACTTAAAACTGGTCCCTAATGAATTAGTTCTTTCAGCAACCAAACGGGGACACTCCTGGATCAGTACAGGGTCCCTGTAATCATGGCCTTTATCCTTTTACCCATTTCTGATTCTATAGGAAAAAAAATTATTATATAGGATTCCCTAATTTGGGGATTTGGGGCATCTTTGATCTTGGAGTCCCTATGAGGTTCATGGTACCCATGTGACTAAATGATATGATATTCTATCACCTGCCAAGTTCGGTAGAAAAAAAAATCCACACTTTTTGTAAAAATGATGAAAGTGTGAAAATTGGCCCCTAATTTAGTACAGGCCCAAAGGGGATCACCCCTAAATCTGCCATAAACAATCTTACGAGTACATTCACTAATATATTTGCTCAAAGCACTTATGCTTTTAGAAAAGCAGACACTCTAACGCTACTTCTTTCAGCGGTTGATATGGGCCGTTTTGAGACTGTTTTCTCAAAATTTCCTGCCCTCAACCAGAATTTGTAGTTTTCCCGCTCTAGATGGCTGCGTGTGTCTCTCTTTTTCTCTCAAGATTTTTTTTTTTTTTTTTTTTTTTTTGCACATGTCACAAATTCAACACCCAAGAGTCATAGAGCCCATGAGCTTGACACTAGACAAATAAGGCCCACGAGTCCGACACAACGCAAACAAGGCTTTTAAAGGGAAGATAAACCCCAAGGGCAATGTGGATTGAGTGAAAACAGCAACATTAGTAGAACACATCAGTGAAAGTTTGAAGAAAATCGGACAATCGATGCAAAAGTTATGAATTTTTAAAGTTTTGGTGTTGGAACCGCTGGACGAGGAGACTACTAGAGGTTATGACGTATGAGTGGACAACAATACCAAGAAAATATAAAGAAAATTCTACAAAGATCCATTTTTCATGAAAATTACAAATTCCATCAACTTGATATTGACATATGTTAGGGTAGCAATTATTCCCCCTGCTTTCTGAAAGAGCTTGGTCCATTGCTCTTTCGTAATTCTAGAAAAGTTAATTTTTGTTGAATTTCCTTTATATTTTCTTTGTATTGTTGTCCACTCATACGTCATATCCTCTAGTAGTCTCCTCATCCAGCGGTTTCAACACCAAAACTTTAAAAATTCATAACTTTTGCATCGATTGTCCGATTTTCCTCAAACTTTCACTGATGTGTTCTACTAATGTTGCTGCTTTCACTCAATCCACATTGCTTTTTGGGTTTACCTTCCCTTTAAGTTTGACACAGAATTATTAAAGCAAGGAATACCGAAGACCTTTTTTTTTTTTTTTTTTTTTTTTAATGCTGACCTCATTGACTCGTGGAAAAAAACCCAAATGTTTAAAGCAGAAGAACAGATCTAGGGATGATCCCCTTCGGATCCAAACCAAATTAGGGACCAATTTTCACACTTTCATTAATATCTTCACAATTCTTTTTTTCATTTTTTTTTTTTGGGGGGGGGGGTGGGGGTCTACACTATTGAGGGTATTTTCAAGTGTTTCATGGCAGATTCAGGGGTGTCCTCTTCTGGCCGCAGCCAGGAATAATTTATTGAGGACCACTTTAAAGTTTTGATCTTCTTTGTGGAAACGCGCATGATCACATTTCTTTTACAACTTTGGCAGGTGTTTGTTTTCATCAGTGTCATAGAATAAAAACATATGAATGTCATGTCTCCCTTGGCCCTGGAGGTCTCCAAAGTCTTCCAACTTTGGTGTGTTTTCCCTATGTAATAGTCTGCAAGACTGCATGGAAGGTAAACTTGAGATACTGGGGGGCTCTCAACCCATGGGTTTCTTGTTCAGAAAGTCATTGAATGACAAGGCACCAAAATATGACAAAAACAATATCCACACAAAACTCATGTAATCTTTGCATATCAACTCATAGATAATAATTCTCATAATGAATTATTGATGTACTCACCTCTTCAAAAAAAAAAATCAATTGCATGTATGCATTAAACATTAAGACAAATTCTCATATTGTATGCAAATATGAGATGTTTCAAACAATTCAAAATTTTCCATTTTTGTGTACCTATTGAGCACACATGGATGCTAATTTGGAGTTAAAGTTGAGTGACAACTGATTCTGTTTGATACTGTTTACATTGATTAATGTTCAGAGGCTTTATTTTAGGAAATTATGGGTGTTACAGTACTTGCAAATTCACGCAGGCTTAGGTGTAAAGATAATCATTTAGGTTGTGAAATGTTAACGTTCTTTGCCCTTGAATTAGTAGATACAGACATCACAATCAACATTGTGCAGGTTGTATGTATACACGTATATCCTATGTATAATTAGAGTAAGTGTATTCATATCTAAGTTATTTGAATAATTATATGTACATTTTATGCAAATTTTCAGTGACTTACTCCTGAATGTAGGTACTGCAGCAATTATTCCCGACAGTGAAGGTACGAAACACAAAGGGATCCACTTACAGATGAAATAATCGGATATAGGGGCATGCACAAGCCATATGGCGGCCATTTGCATATAATTATATGCATATATATATATATATATATATGCAAATTATGTATATTAGAACGCTTTTAAGTTACAACTGACATCATAATTATGTTCACTGACGTGAAAAACATAGATATAGAAGCGAAAATTTGATTTCTACGGGTTTTATGTGCGGAGATATCAAAAGGACAATATGGCGGCCATTTTGGATTCATCTATGCAAATTTATGCAAATTATGCACAAAGGAATACTTTTAAGTCACTACCGATATCATAATTGTAGTCCTTGACCTCAAAAACATAGGTTTAGACACAAGAACTGACTTTCTATGGGTTTTATGTCCCAAGATATAAGCATAAATAGGTTTTATGGTGGCCATTTTGAATTTATGCAAATTAGGCATTGATCCACCATTCGAATTTTAAGGAACTTTTGATATGTTGTTTTGATAGCTCTTCCAGGTTAAATGCAAGTGGAATTGTTTCTGTTGCAATTTGTTTTGGGTTGACCCCCTTTTTTTCCTATTTTGACTGGACTAGCAGTGGGAAAAAGCAGGAGTACAGACTGAACGCTGTGTGAAGAAGCGTGAGTACAGACTGAACGCAGCGTGAAGAAGCGTGGGTACAGCTACAGACTGAACGCTGTGTGGAGAAGAGGGAGTGCAGACTGAACGCAGTGTGAGGAAGCGAGAGTACAGACTGAACGCTGTGTGAAGAAGAGAAAGTACACACTGAACGCTGGTGTAGAAGCGAGAGTACAGACTGAACCCAGTGTGAAGAAGCTGTAGTACAGACTGAACGCTGGTGTAGAAGCGAGAGTACAGACTGAACCCAGTGTGAAGAAGCTGGAGTACAGACTGAACGCAGTGTGAAGAAGCTGGAATACAAACTGACACGGTGTGAAGAAGCGGGAGTACAAACTGAACGCGGTGTGAAGAAGCGGGAGTACAGACTGAACGCAGTGTGAAATGGAGTACAGACTGAACGCAGTGTGAAATGGAGTACAGACTGAACGCAGTGTGAAGAAGCGGGAATACAAACTAAACGTTGTGCAAAGAAGCGGGAGTGCAGACTGATCTGGGCGCATTGTGAAGAGGCGGTGTCATGTGAAGAAGGGGGAATTACGTAGGAAATAATGTGTAAAAGGAGCCAAGTACAAACATATAGGGTAATGCAGAGTAGTGAAGTGAGAGTGCAGACTACAGGCAGCGTGAAGAGAAAGAGTACAGACTAAAGATTTTATGACGGTTTAAGAGAACGGACAAAGTGTGTAGTAAAGAAAGCTGAGCAGGGATGGAATGTTGAAATGAAAGGAGATGTAATAGTTACAAAGTAGTGTGAAGAAGTGGCACTGGAGACTAATCGCATTTGGCAAGATAGGCGTCACGGACAGGACGCAGTGTGAAGCAGCGGGAATACAGACTGAATATAGCCTGTGTACGAATTGGGGATGGTGTCTGGATTAAAGGTGATGTGAACGACTAGGACTTTAGAAACTTATCGCATCGCATCGTGAGAGAGGGGAGTGTCAAAATGAACGCAAAGGCGACGAAATGGGAGTGGGGGTAAGTCAGAATGACAAAGTGAGAGTATAGACTGAATTCAGTGTGGAGAAACAAGAGGGCAGACTTAGTCTTATCGTGTTTG
Source organism: Diadema setosum (assembly GCF_964275005.1). Taxonomy (NCBI): domain Eukaryota; kingdom Metazoa; phylum Echinodermata; class Echinoidea; order Diadematoida; family Diadematidae; genus Diadema; species Diadema setosum. Next base: position 3,953,724 of record NC_092689.1, on the reverse strand, counting down.
TATCTTCTCTTCGTAATCATCTCATTCCTTTTCCAGAAAAAGCAACTGTTTGATTCGTTGCATTAATGTGTCCTTTATGGATGTCAACGTCGGTTGTCTTGGTAGAACATGTCCTGTCCCCTTCGGTGGACAAAACAACTCATCAGACTCGACATTTTATCATCACTTAATTGAGGTTCACAATATTTTACATATTTTTTTTTCACAATAAATGGAATAGCTTTTATTGCGTGTGTTCTTCTTTTTTTTTGGGGGGGGGGAGCTGAGGTCTGTGATTATGTGCTTTTATAAAACCTTGACATGAATGCACATGACAAAAAAAAAATCTGATTATATTGAAGGCCAACTATTCTTTCCCACTGCAGTAGAAATGCAAGGAGAGCAAACAGGTACCCGTCAACTGGCGCCAACAGACACCCAATTTGCCCCGAGTACCAGGGAATCTTCGCCTGATGAAAGCCGGGGAATTACCAATGTTTAAAATGCTCCTGTCGGTCTACGCACCATTCATCCCGTCTCTGGCAAGGCTCGAATGTACTGTGCTCCAAGAGCTTCCTCCGGCTTCCACCACGACGCATCGCATCCTCCCTATAAACATTCCTAATGGTTGTTAGTTTTTGTCACTTTGCACATGGCCACGTGCGGCTTAACGGATTGAGAGTTGCGAAACTCTGCAGCTAGATGCTCGCCCGCAGACAGAAGATACATAGCACTACGTCCAAGACTACCGACGTTTAGCCATTTTCTTAGATTTATCGCTCATCACAGACAAACGCCGTAGGGACAGACATACACTGCAGGGATATTCGACCCGACTGGTTTTAATCGTGGCGTATATTTTTCGTAATTCGTTCCGATTTGAGACTCTAGCGATGAAAGCCGTCTGAAGATTGATGGGGCGGAGTTTGGGTGAGGTTATTATACGTTGGACGATAAATATTAATTAAAGCCGTCAGAAGAACTATAACTCGATACGTTCCGGATAGCACATTCAGCCACTGATCAAATATAGACAGAGACGTCTAGGATTATGTGGCTTAGTCCCTTTCGGTCTACGTGCACACTTCAGCGATGGAAGACGAAGAAAATAAATATAGGACATTGGAAGCTCTCCGAAAGACTAGCAAATGAGAGTGAATAATACTAATGCACGTGAAGGTATGCATGCATGTGTATAGTATACGAGCGTTGCGCACTGCATCAAAGTATTCATACGGTAAATAAATAACATATTCTAATAATTATAAAAGTAGTTAAGTTTTATCTGTGTATGTAATCGTTATCCGACACAAGCTAATGTAAATGCCAATCCACGAGCTAGTACACAAAATTGTAATACACAAAGACCCGTCATTCGTTTTACATACAGCATCCATTCAAATCTTGTTCTGTCTTACAAAAACGTATAGACACGTATACAAGTCAACATGCTGCATACACTATAGATATAGGCCCAATGTGCAATGTGCAAATATTTTTGCGTATAATACTCTCTAACTGTAGGGAAAACTCTTGAAGACGACGCACATTTGTATACTTGTGATAACCAAGTTCGATAACAGATGAAGATGAAGTCACTGTTAGTCAGAGATGAGCAGTAATATACAAGCACTGAGGGATGAACTAGATCTACTTCTCTGCTGACGAGCAGGCGATTACTTTGATCCAACTTTCTTCTTACTCATACCCGTTGCCCCGGGAGAGTAGCTTCACCGGGTTATTTTCTGAAACGGGTCGATGCGGCCGAGACCTTGGCTTGCTCATTTCTCCTCTTATCATACACCTTTATGATTATTTTTATCCTACCCTCATGGATCTTCCATTATTGAATTTTGGGGTCTGCTCTTGTCATTATCTGGGATAGATTGAAGCCTTTTTCGACACTCCAGTGAAAGCGACGTACGACCCCACCTCAAAACGTTGCTTATTGTCGCCAACACTGCCAGCGAAAGGTGCGGCAGAAGATAGCAGTTTGATTATCGCTACTAGGCAGCGGTAATTGGCACAATGACATAAGCGGCTGTTGCCGGCGATTACGACTAGTGCCGCCAATGTGTTTAGCGGCTCTAGGACATTAATGGAGCAGTGTCATCGAGTGTATTGAGATTGAAACTGTTTCTTCGAGGAAGAAAAAAAGAAGGAGAAGCGCCTAGTAATCTCATGTACACTACGCTGCGTAACACACATCACTATACCTAGTTCCATGATAGCCATATCAGTGAATTCGGGATTGACTGTGTCACAATTTCTTAGAATCCCTCAGTTAGACCTATGAGAATATATATGTCAGGCGAAATCAACACAAGTATTAAAAAAAAAAAAAATCCGCTACGCCCGCACACACATGCAGGCAGGCAGGCACACACCACACTATACCACATCACAGCACGCCACCCCACAGCACACTACAACACATCATGTCACATCACATCACATCACATCACACCACACCACACCACACCACACCACACCACACCACATCACCTCACCTCACCTCACATCACATCACATCACATCACATCACGTCACATCACGTCACGTCACGTCACGTCACGTCACATCACATCACATCACATCACATCACATCACACCACACCACACCACACCACACCACACCACACCACACCACCTCACCTCACCTCACATCACATCACATCACATCACATCACGTCACATCACGTCACGTCACGTCACGTCACGTCACGTCACATCACATCACATCACATCACATCACATCACATCACATCACATCACATCACATCACATCACATCACATCACATCACACCACATTACACCACATCACATCACATCACACCACATCACATCACATCACATCACATCACATCACATCACACCACACCACACCACACCACACCACACCACACCACACCACACCACACCACACCACATTACACCACATCACATCACATCAAATCACATCACACCACATCACATCACATTACATCACAACACGTCACATCAAATCACATCACATCACATCACATCACATCATATTGCACCACATCACGTCACAAACACCACATCACATAATAAAACACATTAGGTCACACAACACAACACTATACAGCACATCACATCACACCACATCACACCGCACATCACACCACATCACACCACACCACACTACATCACATTACACGACATTACACCGTGGATCATCGCCATGATACTGTGCACTTATATACACTGTCATGACACGAACATCAATTTAATAATAAAAAAAAAAAAAAGGGGGGGGGGGCTATATACAAGTAACGTCTCAAATCCCATATTCATCAAATGTACTTCCGTGGTGAGTAATGTCTAGGAATAAAAAAGTAAAACATTGTATTAAGGAGAGAACAAATCTACATGTAATAAGCTCTCCTTTACCGCGATGTTATGCACTTTATGCTCTTTAATTTATCAAGTTGCCTTGCATTCCCCTCCTGGTTCACCCACGATGTAAACAAAGGAAAGTAATTTATTGATTGACCTTTGATGGCGAACTGAGGGGTTCCTGACTATGTCTATAAGGTCTATGGATCTCCGTAAGACATGATTACAGTGGGGAACCCAGGAGAAGTAAACACACACACACACACACACACACATACACACACACACACACACACACACACACATATATATATATATATATATATATATATATATATATATATATAAGTTTTATATGGATATGCTTTGAGTACATCCTCTAAATAAAAATCAATCTAACACAGACATAAACACACACAACACACGAATAAACAATAAAAGTAATGATTTGATTACATCACTCAATACCGGCACAGTTTTGTTTATCAATAGAACTGTTGGTATGTTTGTTTGTTTGCTTGTTTGTTTATTTTCATATAGAAAAGTTTTGACTGGTAGGCCCATCATGAACAGTTTAACTTGCTGAGACTGTGGTGGTATGCAAACAAACAATCACAAACAAAAACAGGCTTAAAGAGCAATCGCTAGTTGGTGGCGTAGACAAAGCTGTGTACGATCCATATCAACCATTTTGATTTCTGTTTGTTTTCTCGACTTTTCACAAACACAGCTCTCTCTCTCTCTCTCTCTCTCTATATATATATATATATATATATATATATATATATGTATATACATGTGTGTGTATTTGTTTATTTATTTATTTATTTATTTGTTTATTTATTTATTTATTTATTTGTTTATTTGTTATCATTCTTTAAATGTTTATATTTATGGTATTCGTTTAAGGTAAGATGACTTTTTTCTCAGGTTAGTGATTGCCACGTCATGAATGATACAATTTTCACTACCAGTTGCAGCTACATGTATCAAAGTCAATTGACAGCAGAGATGAATGAAGTCTAGCGATTATTTTCACTTCAATCTGTTATAATGACAAAGATGGCAGGAAATCAACTTTTAAATTTTAGCTTTGGGCCTATAGGTTTCTCTCATCAGTGTGCGCTTAGACGGGGAAAGGAGAAATAAATATCCATCTCTGTGTGTGATTATAATTATGATGCTGTGTTGGTTTACATATTTACCGCAAAATCGATGATCCACTTTTGTTTTACTAATGCGCTCAATGAATGCTTTAATTTTCTCATACTGTCCTGTACAAGAAAGAAAGCGTATACACAAACTTAAAATCACCTATTTATGAAATCAAGATTGATTAAAGTTAATCCACAGCACGACACTGTGGCTTACCCTCAGTTACGAACGTAATTTGTGCAAGTCTTCCATACCATTTAATCTCTCTTATCTTTATTAAATACTTTAACAATTTAGACGCAGTTGTTTTTTCCTGTTACGATAATTATGTTAAGATGAGATGTGTTTCATTTCATTCTTTCTTATTCCCCCCTTTTTTTTCAAAATTCATCAGAATGTTCTTTTGCTTGTCATTGAAACAACATGAAAACATTGCACAAAACTGAATTTCGTTTATTCTCTTTTACTGGATGAGTGAAATTATTATACTGAATAGATATGCATAAAATTGAACTTAGTTTGATTTAGTCTAATTCAAGTCAATCTTTGATGCCGTTTACCCTCGTTTGGTTTTTCATTTAAGTTGCTGCAATTGCTCATTATTATACAATAGTTCCAATGTTTTTGTGAGTTCAGTGGTATGGACGCAAAATTTCATGTGACGAACGTCACTCTTTCTGTAGTGAAGGAACGGAACAATTAGATTAGTAAATCTGACCACCCCCCCCCAAAAAAAAAAAAAAAAAGAATGCTGTTGGATTTGAAAAGGATAATCAAACCAACATGGTTATAGAGACCTAAACAGTCACAAATGACACAGTACTAGTGCTGGATTAAGGAAAGAGTACGCAAACGAAAAAGGAGCAGTGGTGATAATGGGAATTGGGTAAGAATATGTGCTGCTAATGTGTAGGACATCAAAGTACTCATACAATATTTATTGGTGTCAAAAGGATATTCTATTCCGGCGTGCTAGAGTGAACGCGTAACACAGGTGGGTGAAATTGATAATAATGATAACGATAATGAAGATGATGAGAAATTGATTGGTAATATTGATAATGAGAGTAATAGTAATAATCATACTGATAACTAATGCTAAAAACAATGGCACTGATGAGAAATTATATGATAACAACACTGATAACATTGCTGGCGAAGGAAAGAGCAATAAGCAACAAAATAGTATACCATCAATGATGAAGCAAATGTAAGGCTCATGCAAGTGCCATACACGTGTAGATTACCGATATTTTTGTTGATTTTCCACGATGCCATTTCCAAGCAGAGAGCAGGTTTAATACATCTGCAAACTTTCCCAGCAAACTCATTTTTGTGACTTTAGAAAAAGATAATAATTTGATTGATGTTTCGGATATCTTTTTTCATTAAAGCAAAACAATATCATCAAGAGTCACTGAAATCTTTTTCTTCTCTCTCCCTCTCTCTCTCTCTCTTTCTCCAAAGACAGATTTAGTCTAGGACATCCTATAGCCAATATTTACTATTGTATATATACACACACAATATACAGCATATCACATACAGACAACTATATAGATATGAATATGCATAAAGGCATACATAATATATAATTGTATGTGTAATTTACAAATACAATTATATATTATAATGTAATCATATAATATATGCATATATATATATATATATATATATATATATATATATATATTCCATTCATTCCTGTAAGTTATCCTATGACATACCTGGATAAGCCTGATGAGAACGATTTTCAGTAGAGTCTTGATTGCACCCCTTGTTATCCTATGCTCTGAAGGTGTTAAATCCACGAGTTGATGAATTTACTATCACATTTCTATGTATCCTGGTATGGGTATTTAGCAGCAAGCTTGAAAGCACAGTCCCACTGCCCACGTTTTGTGTAAGGTGGCATTACAGTTGCTGACAGCTCCAGTGTATATGCGTACTCACGCCGTTGCGTCGGATCCGCCGTCTGGCTTTGGGTTTCGAGAGAGTGGGGGGCGAGAGGTACGTTTTATCATAGCCCGTCAATAAACACGGCGTCTTGGCTTACTTCTGCCGCAACCAATCGTTCTCCATGCTCCTGGGCTTCTCGCAGGCCGATATCAACAGCAATCGTTTTTCTGTCTCTGCCCGAATCTTTCTCCCCCTCTCTCTCCCTCCCTTCCACTCTCTCTTTCTGTCACTCCTGCCTCTTTTTCTCATCTTCTCTGACACATTCTCTCATCCTCCGACCCCACCCCACCCCTCCCCCCCCCCCCCGTCTGCGCCTGAACGTATGATGGATGGCGTTTGCCCCTTATCCTATCGCTCTCCCTTCCCCCATATTTCCAGGTCTCTGCATCTTTAATACCATTCTTCAATTTCTTCCGATACGCTCAAATTCATAACCTGTCTCTTTCTGATCCCTGGAAACGTATGACGAAATGTTATTATTGAGGTTAAATCCTAATTCTATAATTATATTCTCAACAAATACTTAATAATTGTTCTTGTTTTCTTTTTCTCATCCCCTCAGATGACATTTTCTTCACTATTTTTGTTCATTTATCACAACGGAATGATAACGTTATTTTCAAATATCTTGTGATTTTGCATGTCTTCCTTTTACTTGACTGTCATAATATTCTCCAGGGATCAAGAAAAAAAATGGCAGAGCAATGATTGAAGATTGTGCTCGTATGAGGGTAACTGAAATGATTGCTGCGACAAGCAAACAACAACAGCAATAACAACGACAAAAACTTAAGGAACTTGCAATGCTTATTAAATTTTCTGACAAAATAAAGTCTATAGCATTCCTCACGAAGTGGTAATTGTTCACGGGTAACCATTGAGAATCATAACTTGTTATATAAATGTTAGTGAAAGCAACAAAAAAGGGTGAAAATTACGATAAACTTTCCTTCTTTAATTCTCTTAAGTAATACAAGTCATACATGTCATAGTAGCCACACAGAGTTTCACATCAATAGTAAAGCGCACCGATGATTATGTGCATTACAACACCAATGAGACTAATTGTCATTCAAGTCACAACACTTGTAGGGAAAAAAAGCTATACGTGTTAGTAATAATGACTGAAATAGAAACGCCAGATATTTCCATCACGAAGGCTTTCATATCGATAGGCTAAAATTTCTTCAAATCATATTGAAGAAATTTCACACACAAGCATATAAGCAGTATTACACACGCATACGGACACACACACGAACACTTTTTTTTTTCCAAATTATATTTATTAACTTCCAATCAAATAATACAAAATACATCAGTTCTCTTTGGTATTACTGTACAAACATAAGGGAATAACGTTTTTAAAGATAACATAAATGATTATGGATTTCATGTTTCAATATGACAAATAAAACAAATAAAATCAATGGTAGGCCTAATAGTACAGCAATGACCGAAGAAAACAAGAGAATATAATATATAAATAAAACCTACCCCCTTAACTAACATCACTATACTCTTCTTAACCATTAATATACTACTTTACTATACACTGTACACACTTTATGATACTTTACTACACATACATACATACACACACACAGACACACACACACACACACACACACACACGTTCACAGTGTTTCCGGGTATAATGCCATTTTGACAACAGAACAAAAATAGTATAAATCAAATTTCATGCAGCTCTTGTCATCATTCTGAGAAGATGATAATGTTCTGCGAAAAATAAAGGGTTGCGCATAATAAAAAGCGAATTCTGAAAATAATATGTTGATCATTGTAAATTGTAGCAAATCCTTTAATTAGTTTTACTCACGTAAACTTCCTTTCTCATCATTTCCATAGGAAATATTCATAGACATTATGCTCGGTTTGACGGCATACAATCATATCGCAGCACGGACTTACCACGCCACAAATTAATTTTAGTTATAGTTCGATGCACTTATAAGTAATATTAAAAAAAAAGATGAATTCTATTGATTGATTTCAAATTACCAGTTCAAATGTACCATTAGGTCAACTTAAAGGGATGGTATAGTTTTGGTAGAGACCTAATTTCAGGTTTCTAACATTTTTTGGTGTGATAATGAGAAACCTCTTAATATGAAAGAGCATGCAATTCCATGAGGAATTCAAAGTTTATTTGATGAGAATTGGTTTTGAAATGGCTGAGATATCCAAAACAGAGCAATTCTAATAAGTGTGGGACCCACACTTTATTACGATAGCTTTGTTTTACTTTGTTTTTTGGATGTTTCAGTCATTCCAAACCCGATTTTCATCAAATAAACGTTGAATTCCTCGTAAAATGGTATGCTCTGTACTATTTCATAAGTGTTTTCATCTCGCAAAAAGTTAAAAGCCCAAATTTTCACCAATAATGTACCATCCCTTTAACTCATTCATTTCTGATTTGTTCTATCTCTTTTCATTTTTGAAATCTTTTTATTTATCCTTTAAAGGAAGGAAGGAAGGGAAGAAGAATTTGGGGAAGCAAGTTGGACAGCTTGGTCAAGGAAAGAGCACTCAATACTATAGTGATTTATACTTTCAGCCAAACCACGCGGCGTTTTTGAAAATGGCCTTCCGCTAATTCTTTCTTTGTCGTTGTTGTTGAAAGTGCTCTGCTTGTATGTTGCGTGCGTCAGCCATGAGAGTAATGACTTTCAATCGATGAAATATTCCTGGCAAATATTAACCGAGACCTCTTCAGTCTGGATATTGATATTCTGTCTGATTTGAAAAGAAAAATCAACAAGTGTGCAAAAAAGGGGGATAACATTTGCAGCATAATTCAAAAGGAGCTTCTGATCGTTTGTGATCTGTACTGTTATTGAAGGGTAAAGTCACCCCCTCCTCGAATTTTTCTTTGAGCTTGTTAGGTAGTGTATTCCTTGAAACACTGCTCCACTTGGTCAATTTAAGCCAGCTCACAGTTACGATCTGAAACATAATGCAGATAGAGGTCATTGTTACAGACCTTCTTTTGGAATTGAAAACGATTTGTAGGCCTAACTGAGGTATTTGGAAAAACTGGGTAGGTCTTCATGACAACTATACTTCATGATATTGTTATATTACATGTATTATGCACTCTTAAAACATCCGAGTCAGAATTGGCCCGGAACTGGGTCCGTTGGGGTCACACACCATTCCGGGTCAAAAATGACTTGGAATTTGGTCATGAAGACCCCGAATGGGGTCACCCTGACCCCGCTCATGACTCTGCATGGGTCATATCTGACCCCATTCCTTGTCATTTCTGATCCGGAACGGTGTGTGACCCCAACGGACCCAGTTCCGGGTCAGTTCTGACTCGGATGTTTTAAGAGTGTGGATTGGATTTCTTTATGAACGAGATGCATGCCGACATGTAGCTCCTATACATAATAATGAATGCATGTGTATTCTTTTAAACCAATGTTTAAAAAAAAATGTCATTCAATTATACAGTATTTTGTGTAAATTGGCAACTTTCTGTTTGGCTTTTTTAACTGCTCTTCTAATAGACTGTTTCTGTTATGTATTAGACAATATCTGATTCATAAGTATTTATTTTCCAATATTATAGCCTTATAACCATTATGTTACCCATTCCCTCCAATTAAGTTTCTTAGGCAGGAATCACCTATAGCATATAGTCAGTTCTTGCTTGGTCAAAATAGGGCAAGCCTCCGGCAGGCCTTGAGGTAATCTTTCGCGAACAAAGCATGTACTATGCATACAATTGGAATACTAGTTCAGTAATGGTCTATCAAAAGATTAATGTTTTGAAAAGTCTAAGACTTAGAGATCGCATGTTGAAAATAATTGTACTATATGAACTAATATAGCTTTAACACTTGTGGATTTCGTTCAGCATGGGTCTCTACAGAATCTTATTCCTTTTCCTTCTAAACTATAATGTAACGTGACTTATGTAGATACTAGGTGATACTGGCTTACTGTATATACATAGACTACATCAGGACCTCTTTATGCGAGAAAGTACTCTGAGGTTATATCATATTTTGAATTTTAAAAATGAATCCCCTAGTGACGGGTTGAAAGACCTTTACATGATCATTTGCGTTTTATCCAACTATTTTAGAATATTGGTCTCTTTGAAACTCCATAGTACCACATTATTTGGAAGATGAAGTCACTTTTTATGACGACATTCTATAGGCCTAAATAGTACTAAAAAAAACGAGTGAAAATGTTCACTCTTGAAGAAGTGAAATTCAGAAAAGAGTGAATTTAGAGTGAAATCGCAGCGAATTTGGAGTGAAGTTTTTTTTTTTGCACTTATTTGGAGGTTACCTCAGGGATCACTCGAAAATCTTGGAGTGATCCCTGATTTCACTCCAAAATAAGTGAAAATAAAAATTGATTTTTCACTCAAAAATTCACTCCAATTTCACTCTAAACTCCCTCTTTTTTGTCATTCACTCCTTAAAGAATTCACCTTTTTTTTCTTTTCTTTTCTTTTTTAAGAGGGGGGGGGGGGGGGAGAGTACCGTGGCTATTTGTCTTTTTTTTTTTTGGGGGGGGGGGGGGGTATCTGATCCCAGTTGGACACTTACTGTCTTCATATTTCAACGTACTAAAACACATTTCCTGACATGAAAAAAAAAAAAAAATTGCAAACAACTTGAAAAAATAAGCATCATTATTTTGTTTTATACCATAGATCATGATATCGCTTCTTACTATTCAAATCTTCTTCGATTCCGTTACAAATTTCTCTTTCAGATGAATATCTTTTCCCGTTTTCTTTCTTTAGATTATAATATATCTGTAAATACAACAAAACAGTGATTTTATTATCAAAAACATGTTTCATTCAGAACACAGTGAGGCGTGTTTTTTTTTTTTTTTTTTTTTTTTTTAATACCTTTTTCGTTTTTTCCCCACGATTGCGTGTGACTCGCGCGAAACAAATCGTTGCGCGCGCGTGAATTTGTGCTGCGTGTGTCGATCCTGCGTTAACCATGTAACTGTGTGTAATACAGTACATAGATCGTACCCGCGCCGTGCGTTGATTACGACGCGACGTATACGTACTGTATCTGTATTATCTACGTTCACGTTACGCACGTTCAGGGATTCTGGTACTAGTATTTTGTTGTTCCAGTAGGCCGTTTTCTGCTGAAAAACATGGCTGAAAAACGTCCACAAGCACACATCGAAGAAGACAGTAGTCCTCACAAGAGGACATGTATCGGACGAGGGGGCGATGAGGACATAGAGCAACGTCATGATGAACAGGAGTCGCCGCCCGACGTGCCGAAAACGGGTGAGTAAAATACAGTGTGAGAGGGTATGATCGTGCTGCATGTGCATAGGTCCTACACTTGGTCAGTCAGGTGAGTAGTTTGTGTGTCTAACCACGAGACGTATACTATAGTACGGTATGTATTGGTATTGCGTCCCCGACGGCACCGGTTGAGGAAGGAACGATTTACGCGATTGTCGCGGCACAGCAGCCGACCGCCACCTCTGCTTGTACGGCTACGGCCAGCACAATGGCAGTTGATGGTATTGGTCGTAGCATAGAACTATGTGGACAGTTTCTCATGCTACTCATGATCTATGACTTTGTGGTGTGATGTGGTGCAGTTTCTCATGCATGTGGGATCAAAGCTGCCGAAGCATTTACGTAGCCCGACCAGACGCTGTACAACCTCAGTGACCTGTCGCTATACAGCGACTGGGCTGTTAGATTCCAATTTATAATTGTACCTTGCTACTAGTACTATATACCATCCCTTTGAAGCAGAGCAAGTTTGTGTGTATTGCATGCTCGTGCCATTTATTGATTAAAACTTTACATAAGGTATAGGCCTAAAGCGTAATATTAGCCAAAAGGGTTCAGCGAAAGTCCACAATCTCAGACTCGGAGCATACCCGAGTGTGGTTGCTCTGTAATTTTTCGTATCCTTAATCAATTAAAAATTTATCAATAATCGACATATTGGGCCACAGCAGTATCAGTTGATCTTCCGCGCTAGAGTGAATCGCATGCAGATTACAATTGCAAGTGCAAGATCGATCATCACGCAAGATTCTACCTCCCCACAATGCTGAAGGGAATGGTCCTTCAGGAATAAAGTCGTGTATTATAACTATAATACTTAACAACTCATCACCCTGACAAATCATGTCAGCCAGGTGAATTTCTGGTAGACCCTTTCGATGTATTGCAAGAAAGATCCAAATTGTGGGAAATAATTTTTGAGCCCTTCAGAGAAGTATGTTTTAGTTTTGGTACTGTAGATGCTTCTTGCACTAGACTCTATGTATCTTCACTGATTGTGATAATAAAAATGGCCTACACTAGGTGTTAGGACCCCTGTAGAATATTTCCTGATGTTCGTTGATACTGTTTCTCTTGATAAAAGAGAGAGAGAGAGAAATAACAACTATGGATTCACAAAGTTAAATGGTACTCTTGATTGAACTCCATGGCAGCATTTTTCCAAGTTATCTTTGGCAAGTTTCAGAATAATTTAGCTGTTCATCAAAACGCCAAATTTAGCCGACAATGTGTCGATTTTAAAGGGAAGTGTTTCTTGCTTTTACAGGTGCCCAACCTGTGGAGGACCAGGTATTTGTAGGGCCAGCGAGCTGTGGTTCAACAGCATCCTCCAGTGGGAGCTCAGACTCTAGCAGTAGTGATGCCCAGGGAGATGGAGACTCCAGCAGTGGGGACAGCCTTCCAGAGAGCCTAGACATGGGACTGGGTGATGTCCAACCAGAGCTGCTCTCAGGTACAAAGTTATATGAACAGCCAGTGTCAGAGTGATAAAGAAGATAACAAGAGATGTTTGTTTGTTTGTTTGCACCCACAACATTCTGCTATGTTTCAAGTTGTATTTATAGTATAGTAATATGGCAGTTACATGTAGATACTGCAAAATCAGAAACATCCGTGGCTTGAAGCTTTCACGAAGTGGAGCTGATGGCCTTTTTCATGGCATGAAAATTTTGTGAATTGCCACAAGCATTCATTTCTTTTTGTGTACCAAAACTTTTTCTTGTATCTTACTTTCGCAAATGTTGTCTTCGTCCGAAATTCACAAAAGTTTTATGCATGCAAAAAGATCTGGTTTTACAGTAGAGGACATGTTTGAGCCAGTAGTATCAGAAAGTGATAGATTTTTGTGCCACAAAGAATTACTGAGTTAACACGCAAGCCCAGTACCTTGAGAGCTTTGCAAAAAAATATGCTCATTGTTTGCAGTTTACCATGGCAGTAGCTACTCGATGCTAATCAGCTGAGAGCCTCTTTGTCATTTCTTTATAAATACAGTGGACTCCCGTTATAACGAAGTCCTTGGGACTGGCACCTTTCTTTCGTTATATTGAAATTTTGTTATAACTGAACAAATACAATAGAAATACAAAGAGCCGATAGTGTTTCGGCCTAAATTTTTATCTCGTTGTAACCAGAATTTTATTATTATTAAACTGTGTTCATTTTAACAGGAATTTACTGTTGCTGTGATGAATTTCTGAACATAAATGATCGGAATACCATAGTATTGTTGCTGATGGATAGGCTAACTGACAGACAAAGACCTATGTATTCAATTGTAAGAAACGGTACCACCCAGAAATAAAAACAGGATCCCCCTGTGTCAGGTGTTGTACAGTTAGTACTATGGATACCTTATCGTTTGCAGTGCACATTCCCCTATCCCCTCCCCATGCCGTGACATTCACAGGGCCAATGGGATGGCTGCAGCAACAGATGCTGAATGGTGTGGATCCGCGCCGAATCTTGATGCGCATCATTCCACATAACATGATCATCCCGGAGGACACGAGCGTCTTTGAGATGTGGTCGGCCATCGCCGAGTACCTCCGCTCCTTTGAGGAGCCCCCTCCCAGACCGAAGCTGGAGCAGTACAACACATTCCAGGATGCCATTCAGCTCCTCCAAAGCTGCAAGAACATATTACTTCTGACAGGGGCAGGGGTAAGAAAGAGACAGGTCATGCTGTAATTCAGTATTTTGCAAAACTTCAGGATACAGTATACCTTGGGACTTTGAAATGTTGCATGAAATTTAAGCACTTCCACTTTTGGCTGGATCCTGGTAAATGGTAAAAATATACACATTCTGGGTAATACGCACAACAGTATCGGGTTGATAGTCTGGAATGGACTCCTTAACTAATATCACCCCATATGCTTGCAAATAGATACACTGTATTGGACAAGAAATAGTTTGTGTCAGAGGCATAGCTTTTTAGCTGTCTGTAGATTAGTGTCATCTGACAGTGTTATCAGAATTGGGAGTACTTTCTCATATTCTTGTCCACCACCCAAATTTTCCCTTGTGATTTACACTCTTAAAGCTCTTTTGGGTACATGAATTGTAATACAAATTTGCAGTTCAACGATGATTAAACGTCTTTATATTTGTTTTTACTTTTGTTTTTGTTTTTATAAATAAATCATGGTGAAGGAGTCCAAAAACTTTTAAAGAAATTACTACTTCAACGTAGTGTAAAACAAGATATTACACATCCAACATAGTGTAGAAGAAGATATGACTGCATGTTGTTACTCCCTGCCTGTTCACAGAATACAAGAAATATCTATGGTCTGTTGCCATATTCCAGTAATTGTATGAACAAGCAGGAGCAACAATCTAATCTCTTAGTGTGTAGATCTATATCTAGATGAATTCTGTAGTGTAATCTCATTGGTAACTTTTTTATGAAAACATAATTCATATTTCAAAAACATTGGTCTAGCTTACTCACCACTCATGTTTTCTTGTTTTTCTTTCATAACTGCACTCCCGCAGTGATAAATTGTAACAGTTCATTTGCGTGCAGCTGTGATGCATGCAAATCAACAACATGAACGATGCAAAACACAAAATGCAATTGGGTCAATGACCTCATAGGCAATAGGGCAAATATTCAGTAGATAATTGAATAAGCAAATATTAAGTGAAGATTAAGTGAATAATCATAATCACTTAAAGATAAGACTGTCGTGTATCCATCCATTTGTATTGAATGTCTGCAAATTTTGCTTTGTTTTGCAGGTGTCTGTGTCCTGTGGCATTCCAGACTTCCGGTCACGTGATGGAGTGTACGCTCGCCTGGCAGTGGACTTTCCAGACCTTCCTAATCCACAAGCAATGTTTGCAATCAACTACTTCCAAAAAGACCCGAGGCCATTCTTCAAGTTTGCTAAAGTATGTCATACAACAATGATAATGATAATGCATGTACATTGTAGCTGCATGAAGTGATTATTTTGTTTCGTTTCTCATATTTGTAGAATTGCTAAAACAATGGCTTAAAGTTCAATTTCACGTCATGAGCAAGTAGACATAAATTTAGTAAAATCAGAGTGACTTTACTTGTGGAAGTTTCATTGAAGTCGGACTTAAAATGAGAAAGTTTTGGAACTTGAAAGTTTCAATGTTTAGAACCACATGAAGAAAAAGGCTGAGGTGATGATCTCACTCCCTCTTGACTCTTTTGAGTCTATGTGCAAAAATTTCCTAATAATTATGCATTTGGTGTGTGATTTAACAAGTGCAAAAGAATCTCTGCTAAAGGTCATCATTACTTTGTGACTGCCACACAGCATAATTTGATACAAAGAATGCAACGTTTCTCTTCTTGAATTCCCTTAGAAATAAGGAATTTGACAAAGATATGTGTGTAGGTCAACAGATAACTTGTGAAACCATGTTGTCCTTACCATACCTAATTGCAAACATGGTCACTTCTAGTATCATTGTTGGCTAAAAACTTACGAAGTTTAAAGGATTTGTGACTTTCCTATTCAAGGTCCAGTTTTGATAAAGTCTTTAACAATCTGTTTGATTTTGCTCTATATACCTAACCAAATTTCAACATCATCAAGAATTGCACTTGGAGTCTCCATCATCATGAATCCCAGCACTTAAGGGCTACATTATATGCATACTGCTACTCGTTTGACTTCTAGTTTGACTATTAGTTTGATATGTAATTTTCTCATTTCAGTAAAAGTGAAAAGTTATGGATGCAGTTTTATGCAGCCAACATACTGAATTGTCACTCCACATGGAATCGCTCTTGCCATCACCCTCACGACATTGTTGTTTTTCTAAAGTGAGACCAAGTCACACTAGTGATGTCATTTATGACTTGTCAAATTGCAGAGGAAAGGACAGAGAAAGGGAAAAAATATCTTCTCTCTTTGGCATTGCGTAGAGTTTCCATCTCAAGTTTCATTTAGCAAATGTCAAGTAATAAATTTGGACACTTTGAGTATGAAATTCTGTAAAAGTTGACACACAAATGTCAACTCAACTCAATTTGAGGTTGGTTTCCTCAAATATTTTTATGGATCACCTGAAAATACTCTTCTTTGGTTCCTTTGCTGCTTAAAAACTCATTACCGGTTATTTTATCTTATTTGTTTTTTCTGCAGGAGCTCTTTCCAGGTCAGTTCAAGCCCTCCACCAGTCATCAATTCATCTCCCAGCTGGAGCGGCACCAAAAGTTGCTGAGGAACTACACCCAGAACATTGATACTCTGGAACAGGCAGCAGGCATTACTAGAGTGGTTCAGTGTCATGGTGAGTTTAAGAGTATTTGCTCTCAAGTTGGCTGCAAAACCAGAAGTGACCCTTCTAGGCCTGGGTGTGGGGAGGGGAACAAAATTGGTGTCCATTTTTCAAATTTTCATCATCTTCTTGGAAATGCATGGTCAATTTTTTTCCACACTTTGCAGGTATTATCGCTAGGATGATAAATCTACCTTTGCACATATGGGCACTATGCCCCACGTCATCTTGAAACCCTCAACTCCACAAAAATTAGAAACTTTGTGAAAAATCTTTTTCTATAAAACCAGAAGTGCTCTTAGTAATTACAATGTACATTTGTGGGTGCACTTTCAAGTTTTGGCATCT
Source organism: Diadema setosum (assembly GCF_964275005.1). NCBI lineage: Eukaryota > Metazoa > Echinodermata > Echinoidea > Diadematoida > Diadematidae > Diadema > Diadema setosum. The sequence goes on along the minus strand of NC_092689.1, from coordinate 3,936,328 downwards.
CCAGGGCTGTCCTCCCCCCCCCCCCCCCCTTGGGGGCTGCGATCAAATTAGGGGCCAGTTTTTTACATTTTGATCTTGTTTCTAAAAAAAAATCATAGCCACATTTTTACATACTTGGCAGGTATTAATGTCAGCATGATAGAAAATACAAATGGACACCATACCCTCCTGGAAATCCCTCAAAGCTCCTCAAGTTGCTTAGTTCTTCTAGGGTGGTAGGAGTCTGCAAGAATGTGTAGAAGGTGAACTTGCAACACTCGGGTCATTGTGACACCCCCCCCCCCCCCCCCCCAATAATGAACATAGTCTCATAATGAACCGAGACCAAATATCAATGCTAGCTTCTGTACCTGTTCAAACTTGGGTTGTATGAGTAGTTCCTTGCTAATGGCATTTCTGTGTGTCAACTGTATAATGTTTTGAGACCAACAGTTCCATAGACCGCAGTATTCTCTAGTGCTTCTTATTTCATTCCCTCGTTACGATCCTCTCACTAGGTTCCTTTGCAACGGCCACCTGCACACGATGTGGCCACAAGGTGGATTCAGAAGTGATCAGGGAAGACGTCTTCAACCAGGTAAGCCTAAAAGACATTCAGAGGAAGGAACAAGAAATGTAATGATATGCCACTCCCTGCAGAGTCTAAGAAAAAAAAAAAAATAACGCATTGAAAAACTTTTCATGCAGCGACACTCGTGGCCAAAAATGGACAAATGGAATACGTGTGTAACTCATCATTATATCCTTTCCATTTTTAGTTCCGACTTACACTTGCTTTGCTGGTTAGTAAATATGAGTGTGTATGATTAAAGCTGAAATAATTAATGAAATCATCACGATCCCGCCGGGTGACAGTAGCGTAAAAATATTTAAGTGATGCATGTTAATCTCCTTGTGACGGTGTTTGGTAAAAGAAACAAACGCATTTAACAGTTTGAATAGATCTGGGTTCGTTCATTATCATTTAGCAAATGATAATGTAAATATGAGTGTGTATTATTAAAGCCGAAATAATTAATGAAATCAACTCCATCCCGCCGGGTGACAGTAGCGTAAATATAGTCAAATAACGCATGTTAATCTCCTTGAGTTGGTGTTCAGAAAAAGGAACAAACGCATTTAACAGTTTGAATAGATCTAGGTTTGTTCAATTTCATTTAACAAATGATAAAGTAAATATGAGTGTGTATGATTAAAGCCGAAATAACCAATGAAATCAACGCGATCCCGCCAGATGACAGTAGCGTAAAAATAGTTTAATAATGCATGTTAATCTCCTTGAGTCGGTGTTCAGAAAAAGAAACAAATGCTTTTAACAATTTGAATAGATTTTGGTTTGCTCATTATCATTTAACACTGCATTTCACAATAAAGATTTCTCTTACTTTCAGAATCGTCTGTGAGGTACAGATTTGCGGAAAAAGGATCAAAACCTTTTAAATTCCCTGTTGCATATTTTTCAAGAACGGATGTACAAAACGTGAACAGATTTTCAGAAGAAAATAGAGAAAGCATTTTTAATCCCTTCGGGCGCAACGATCATAAATTGTATAAGATTACAGCTGAAACAATTCATGAAATCATCGCATTCCCGCTGGGCACCAACAGCGTAAAATACCTCGAAAGTTACGGTAAACAACGCATATATGTTACTCTATTTGCGCTGGTGTTTAGAAAAACTTAAACGCATTTAATACAAACTAATTTTGTTCGTTGTCATTTTACACTGTATTTCACAAATGAGAAATATCATTCTATCAGAATTGGTTCAATACAAGAGGGAGATATAGGTGTAGAAAGAATCATGAATATGATATAGGCCTACTTGTCAAGAACAGAATGTGCAACTATTATGCGAAGAGATTTCGGAAGAAAAATAAAGAGTTAACATATTTCAACCCCTACTTTTTTCGTCTTTTTTGTATCAATTCACAAATAATTTCCTGTATTCTCTCAATGATAATGATCCATGATTGTGTAATAACAACACGAAGGATGTTCTTAAGTTTGATTGATGGGTTTATGACGGTGTGCTTATGTTTTTCTTTGTTTTTGATGCATACGGTTATAACGAGGTACCAGTTATAACGAGGTAATATCGCCGGTCCCACGGACCTCGTTATAACGGGGTTTCACTGTGTATTAGAGCATTTGGGAAGCTTGTGGTCACATCACATTCATGTGATCTTTTGACCTTTCTCTTTCTCTGTGTGCAATATACTTCATGGCATATTTCTCTCTTATGACTCCTGATTCGGGACAAACTTTATGTTCGTATTATGTATGCACAGGCAAGGGAACATTCAGAATAATCCTGAATTAACTTTTTAGACAGTGGTACTCTGCTTCACCAGTTCCTCTCTGCAGCTAAAATGTGAATCCTCTAAAATGCAATGAATTAATATGTTGTTGTGCCATGTTTATGTGTTTCTCTGCTGATGAATATTTAGCAGGTAGAATATACATACACTATGGATAGGTAGATACGTAGTTGTACATATATACTGTACATGGCGTAGTAAAACAGTATGTATTATAATAGTCACATGCAAGGAAATGTTTGGTTGTATTATGCATTAATTAAGTATTATGTGCATAAAATAAACAGAAATGAAATTCATTTACATGCTCTACTGTATATGCAGTATATTTTGCAGTGTTTCTATGTTTGCAAATTTGAGATTTGAGGTCTTGTTAACCCAGGGACAATATGCAGTGTATATGTTACATCACTTTACAATTGCATTAACCCTAGTCTAACTGGACTATTTGAGACCAGGTGTTTACTGAGTAAATTGACCCACCCCCCCCCCTTCAGATCTTGCCCGCCGATGGCGCAATTGCCGCAAAATTTTGCGTAAACATAAAGCCAGATGTCAACTACAGTATAAGATTACATGGTCATGCTATACAAAAATATTAATTATCTATTTTTAGTAAATTATTTATTTTTTATATTTATCATATTTTCACCTGTGACTCTATTAAAAAGACAAGGATTGCTAAATTTTTGTGTCAGAATTCCTTAATACACATTAAACAACTTTCTTGTAAAGAAATAGTGCAATCAAAATCAACTTCTTGTGTTGTTTATTATTTTGTTAACTTATGTATTTTATTGTTTTTTCAACATTTTGTTTTCTGTTTTTTTTTACGAAATTTTGTTGCAGGCACTTTTTCAAGCTTATCTGCATTAGAATTGATTAATTTCAGTTATTTAAAGTTGAAATAATCTAATTTATGTCAATTAAAAAAAAAAAAATTTACATTGGATTTGCACATGATATCATGAATTTGAGCTGTTTTCAGGTTGACATGCATATGCAAAACATTACATAACTTCAGAACGATGTACCCAGATGTCGCAAATTTTGTCTCAAAATATCTGGGAGACTTAATGAAAAAAATTGTGAAACGACGCGCAGCAAAATCTTCGTGCGTTGTGGAATCGTGGCGCGAAATGTCGAGGGGGGGGGGGGAGGGGTCAGTTTGACCCCCAGTTAGAATAGGGTTAAATAAGAAGAGCATATTGAGAATGTACAAGACATATCCAGTTTGGATGAATTCACATTAACCCATGTAAATCCACCATTTCCCTTGACGTGACAGGTGGTGCCGATCTGCCCCCTCTGTGGTCCTGACACGGAAGAGATGGCAATCCTCAAGCCCGACATCGTCTTCTTCGGCGAGGGTCTCCCCAAGGATTTCTATGAAAAGCTTGACGACGACAAGGACGAGGCAGACCTACTCATCGTCATCGGATCCTCGCTGAAAGTCAAACCTGTTGCCACCATCCCAAGTGAGTTCTGGGTGAAAAGCCAAACTTTTATGCAGAATTGAAAGGAGAGCATATTATCTTTGTGAAAAGTTTGTCTCACCTGAGCAACAGAAGCAGATGTCACTTTTTGTGCATCATTGTTTGCAGCTACAGCAGCTATTTCACTCAGACACTCCTGTTTGGAGTTTTGTTTTTAGCCGGACAATAGCAACCAGACTTAGCATGAATCCTAATTCATTGATAACATTAATTTTGCTTTTATACATTGAATACTGTACAATTTTTTTTTTTTCATCACTTGGGAGTTACTTACATACTTTCTTTATTTTTTTTAAGGTGAAGCTTTTTTTTTTTTCTTTGTACGGTCAAACCTGTATATAGGGGCCAGACAAGGGAGGCAAAAAAAGTGGAGACAGAGAGTTGTTAACCTGTTGAGGACGAGTCCCGAGTATACTCGGGCAGGTGTCTATGGAAAATGCGTGTTGTAGCAAAATCAAACCGTCCTCAACGGGTTAACATGGCTTTTTTCTTGGGGGGAATTGCATTTAGTGGTCCCATTCAGCAGGTGGTCCCTATAGACGGTGATTGCTATGGACAGGTTTGACTGTAATTTTAAGTTGCAGATACGCTATTCTTGTAATTATAATTGCCTCTGTGAGGACTCTGTGTAATACAATTTGAATGAAGCAGTGGTATGTCATCTCATATACTGTAATATCCTTGTTGGTGGAATGAGGGAATGGGCAGATGAATTTCAGTTTGTAACTTTGTAAACTTGCTCAAGTTTTGGTTTAAGGAGTGTGTACTCTAAGAAAAATATATGCGGTGAAAAAAAAAAGGGGGGGGGGGAATAAAGATAGAAGGGGGAGAGGTATTGGAGTAACAGAACATTTAAATTGCAGTTAGAATGGGAAAGATACGTCTTGTGAAACTTACCAGAACCTCAAAGAGTCATAATCATGTAAGCGATCTTCAATGGCATATATGCATACTTCTCATTTGTTTTGTGTCACTAGTAAATTTGATTGTGTGTATGAATATGTGTACAATGTGTTTAGCGTTTTGTCCTGCATGACATAGCATGCTCATCGTGGGTAATGTCGTTGCATGCATGGTGAAAGATCACTTATGAAATATGATACTCCCTGTAGATGTACATTGTATGTGTCCACTTTTCGCACTGTGTATTTGAGCACAGAGGCAGCCATGAAGGCCACAGGCTGAAGCCACTGAAGAATGGTTGTTTGATTCTTGTGCAGCTTCATTCTTCTTGACGTCAGATATGAAGGTGTATATGTGACCCTGCATCACAAAACCAACAAAAAGTCGCCAGACATGGATTTTTAGTTAAGGGCAGATTCTGAAAGAGCAGACTCTAAGCTTTAAAATGATGTATAACTCAATTCATATGGACTCCCTCAACCTATCTAAATACTGAAAAGAAAGCACACACTCTGGAAAAGTGTGAACTGAGAAAAGAGGCTCTGAAGTGCAGGGTGTATGCAAGCGCTTAATCTTTACCAAGCCATGCTAGCTGTGTGATGAAAGGGACAAAACACTGGAGTGTAAACCACTGGAGCAACAACAATGAAGGGTTTATCAGATTAAGCTGAAATTGAGTATGCTCTATTAACACATTCCAGCCATGATTAATGCCAACTTTCAAAGCAGTAGCATTATCCTTTCAAAAGTTATTAGACTTGAAAGTGAAGAGTATGCGAAGGATTTCAAAAAATGAAAAGGGGCCTCTGAGACATACCTGATCATTCTACTCTCCCCCCCCCCCCCAAAAAGGGTTGTAGAAAAACTGCTGAAAACACACTTTCCCATTCATGTTATGATCCCAAACTGAAGAATAACATAGAAGGATAGCTCTTTCAGAAATATGATTAACTCAAGATTGACTCAGTTGACCCATTTCACTTTTTTTGAGTCCTCACATAAAATCAAGGAGTGCGACTTTTTGTTCGTTTTTGTGATGCACGGTCACATACAGTATATGCATGTCCTGGGTGTATAGTATCCAGCTGAATGACACAAAGTCAAATGTCCTCCAGGCTCCTTGGACGTCATGCTTTGTAGCCCTGAAGAGTATCCTGTGGACGTAAATGCTGAGCTTGGATATCTTGTAAAGCTCAAATCAGATAGTTGAAGTCATCACATTTCAATGACAGACCTCACTTTTAAATGTATGCAGATTTTTCACACATGAATAAATATTGTGCAAGACTTAAGTACAACAAAAGACGTCAAGGCAGTTCCACATTATGGGAAAGTTGGCTGTTTATATCTAAGTACATTTTGTAGTATCAAACAAATGGAATATCAGAAATTTCATCAAAAGTAGCTGTGAAATTGAATGGTTATGGAATTATACACAATGTAAATGCACGTGTGTTCATGAAGCATTGATATTTGTAGAAGCCTACATGTATGTGCAAAATATGTGAGGTGATGATGTTATAGCCTTTATACTTGTCTCCTATAGACCTGCATACTAATATTCACTAGACTTCTTTTGGACATGAATAAAAACAACAACATCAACTACTCTTTGTATCAGCTTTTTGTTGTGGTGCAATAACCATGCAATGGTGACTTCTTGGTGGGAAAGGCTTATTATTAAATAAGCAGCCAAAAACAATTTTCATGGCATATTTGGGCTAAAACAAATGAAGGGGTTGTGAGTAGTTGACATTTTCAGCTCGCCAATTTGCGTGTGATTGTGACCACTTGGTAGATAGAACATAAGATTACTGTATTTTATAAAACATTGGGTTCCACAACTTTCACATTTTATATCCTATTTTGATGTAACATGTACCATTTAGTTTATTGTTCACTTTTATCACTTATATTTTTTCAATTTAACTAGTACATTTGCATGATGTGAAATTGCATTGTAACAAATGATTTTGAATTTAGGAATTTTTACATATTAAACATCCCCCCCCCCAAGATTGTATCATTTCATGGAAGCGTTGCATAGCTAGTGTGCACACTTCACTGAAAATTGGTTTGTAACAATTTCATTCTATTCTCTGCCACAGGTCTCCTGCCCAAGAACGTTCCCCAGATCCTCATCAATCGCGAGCCCTTGCCCCATATGACCTTTGACATTGAGCTCCTTGGGGATTGTGATGTCATCATCAATGAACTCCTCCACTGCCTGGGCAAGGGATGGGACCACGTCTGCCACTCTGAACAGAGACTGAAGGAGACTCAGGATATGCCAGACATGCCCAGCAAGGCAGGCAGGCCGGAGGAAGAGGCACCGCCCCAAAAAGATGACAGGCTAAGTCCTCCGCAAGAACAAACAGCTCTTCCCTCATCAGTGGAGACTGGGCATTCTAACGATTGTGAGCGTGAGGACACAAGTTCCAGCACAGATAGTGGGAGAGTGCCTGAAGTAGAGAAACTGCCCAAAGGCGAAGTTGAATTATCCCGTAACGAACACAAGAATATCCCTGCAGGATCAACTGAGTGTGAAAACTCTCACAGTGGTGAGGCATGGACTGCATGCATAGAAAGCAGCTCAGAACATTTTGAAGATACACCACCTAAAGAAGGTGCACAGTGTAAAGATAGTACACAACCTACAGGAGATACACAGGGTGAGGAAGATGCACGATCTGAAGGAGATACACGGCCTAAAGAATGTACACAGTGTAAAGAAGATACACAACCTGAAGGAGATACACAGACTAAAGAAGAAACTCAGTGTAAGGAAAATACACAGTCGGAAGGAGATACACCGCCTAAAGAAGGTACACAACCTGAAGGAGATAAACAGACTAAAGAAGAAACTTGGTGTAAGGAAAATACACAGTCGGAAGGAGATACACAGCCTAAAAACGAAACACAGTGTAAAGAAGATACGCAATCTGAAGGAGATACACAGCCGTCTCTTTCTGACCACAGAACTAGTCCAACTCAATCAGCAGATATCGCACTCCCTCACCACGATGTCTCAGAGATGGAAAGTGATCAAACTGGTGTGGAAATGGCTGAGGAACACCGAGGAGAGGTGCAATCTGTGAAAGACGACCAGGTGTCCCCAGAAGACGGGTCAGGGCCGTCAGCATCAACATCTGAGGGACCCAAGAGGGAAAGCATTGCGACCTACCTGAAGGGTAAGATACTATAATATGAGTGGGTCAGCCAAAAGTTTTTTCTTAGGTATGCAAAACAATCTCAGTTGGTAGACAGTTAGAATACATTATGTATATTAAAGGGTGTGTACAGTTCTGGTCGAGGTAAGGATTTAGCTTTAAACGTTTTGCGAGAAATTCAGAAACCACTCTATGAAATGTCAAAGAGCATGCAATTCTAAGGGGTATCAAAAGTTTATTTGATGAAAATTGGTTTTGAAATGGCTGAGATATCCAAAAACAAAGTGAAGCAAAGCGATCCTAATAAAAGACGTGGCCTGTAGTCTTTTATTATTATCACTTTTTTTGATATCTCTGCCATTTGAAAACATTTTCATTAAATAAACGTTGAATCCTTCTTAAAATTACATGCTCTTTCATATTTCATAAGAGGTTTCTCATATCTCACTTAGGAATGTTCAAAACATGAATCCCCACCTCAACCAGTACTGTACAATTTCTATTTCTAGCTTCACACAATGCGAAACTACCCGTGGTTTGCTACCTGATAAATTCCAGAAGATTAAGCACACGATCATACTCCAGACAAAATTGTACATAGTTTCAGTGATACCAAACTACCCGTTGTTTCAAGCTCTACAGGAAAAGAATGAAAAAAAAAATGCAAATTTTGCATAAACGTCATGATTGGATCTATCATGATGCCACAAACTTCTTGAAGTTTCAGCCGCGTGCCGTCACACTGCTTCTCATTTCCCAAGGGCATGCAGGAAGTTTTCGCGGGAAGTTTCGCTGGTAACTTCTCGAAAAGTTTGCGGTCACACTGCCCAATCTACACAAAGCAAAATACCGGGAAGTGAAGCTATGCTTAGTTTTGCGTAGTGTGACTGCACCTGAGGTGCTTATTTAGCTCATTAATACTGACAATCCTTGCTGAAATTTATATCCCAGCAAAGTTAGTCCCAGAAAACATTTGGAAAACTTGCTCTAACCATTAAAGAAATGATGATTAGGGGTCATTCCTTTGTCAGGAAGTATTGTTTCAGAAGGAATTTCATGGATAGCACGCTATAGAAGTACAGTAGTTATTCTTATGTGACTTCTTTGTTCTGGTATAGAGAATGTGCTATGTATAATGCACATGCAAATTCATTTTGTCATGTCAAATATTTGTTATGATTTCTTTGTTTATGAGTTGATTTGATGTATTTTTAAATAAAAAGTGGTGCAAAGAATTCTTTGTATTTGAAGGACATAAATATTTCAGAGGGGTGTTTTGTTTTTTTAATACTAGGACACAGGTGTCTGTGTTCACATGTGTATTATATCAAAATCAGCTCATTCTCAGTCGGTTAAATGTAAGGATAGAACTATGTCATCTCTGATGTTCTTACAAGTATGACTGTAATCTGTTGTTATTGATTTGTGTTTATGGAAGGAGCAATAACATGCTTCCATGCTTATCTTTCTATTATAAACTTCCAATTTTGTTTTTGCAGCATCATCTTACCTGTTCATCCCACCCTGCCGATATGTCTTCCATGGGGCTGAGGTGTACATGCCGAGTGACGACAGCGATGTCGGGGATGATGACCTGCACAACGCGGTGGAGAGCGACCTACATAAGGATTTATTTGACGATGACCTTCACGATGCATGCAGGAATGTCTTTCGCTCGGACAGCGAAAGTGAACCACTTCACAGCGACGAAAATAATCTCTCCAACAGCTCGGGGAATGACCTGCACATGAGGGAGAATGGCTTTGACATCAGTGACAAGAACATGCAGAGCAACGGCGAAAGTGTCTTTCAGGGCCCATTCGAAAATGGCTCCCCGTCCAACTCGCCAGACAGACCCACACCACCTCGTGTGACCGAAAACAGCAGCTGCAGTGATACCTTATTTCACGAGGAGAACGCGTGAGAGACACTCTATGTGTTCTTATCATGTACTTTCCCTCTCTTGTGTCCGCGAGGACACTTATGTGACTCTTGCAAACGTGACTCATGCATCTACCTACAGGTCAGAGATATTCTGCAGCGACTTTTCACCAAGTAGTAAAGAGCTATGTACTGTACAAAGAGGTTCTTTCAGCCAAACGTCAAATAAGTTTTTAGTAGTTGGAGAAGTGTCAAGTCACAAATTGTACAAACTGATTTTTTAACCTAGTATTTATAGAGATGTTTTATTGCAGAGTCTTTCTTTGCGGTTTGCCGTCTCTGCAGATTCTTACAGATATTTACAGCCAGTTATAGCTCTGTGAGCAGTGTGATTATCAAGAGATTTGAAGAGGATGAAAAGGGTCCAAGGGAGGTGTGTAGAAGGGACAGCACACTGTATTCATTCCACTGGACGTTCAATAGTGTGGCTTCACGTCATGATAGGTTACTTCCATGAGAGATGCTACAAATTGTCATTAAGGACAGAGCCTAAAGTTGTGGACATTTGTTGTAATGGTCAGCAGAGTTTAAAGTAATTTTTCTTGATGTGTTGTTCGGAGATATACCCCTGCATGGCGATATGGTAGATTGTATGTAGATTGCTATACGTCATGTGTCGTCGTTTTGAAAAGGGCTGCCAACATTCATACTGAACTGCCACCGATGATGTGCTCTAAACCACCTTCGATCTGCTAAATATTCTCAAAAATCCTCCAGACTCTGATGCACTAGTTCCCAAAGGCATGTGTTGAGTACATGCCAAGAGTGCTTATGATCAGACCTGTAGCTACAAGAATACAAAAAAAAGAGAAAATAATAATCACAGAGAGCTCTTTTCATCATTACACTTTCAAGCCGTGACACAAATTCAAACATGGCCCTGTGCAGGAAGTTTTTTACCGGGGCAGGCAAGAATGTGTTCAAAAATCAACAAGCGTGACGTTATAGTCATTTAGCGCCATTGAAACTGGTTCAATACAACCTCATGTACCCTGACTATCTGTAAACACAACGCTTGCTAACCATGCTTCTACCCAGTTCCAACCCACTGCCCGAAGCCTTACACAAGGCTATCTTGTTTGGAACCAGCACTGAGCTGTCACAAACGACTGCAACAGTGTCGGTTCATCAGTTCTCCATGTCTTGTGTGCTATGGCTTGTTTTTGTTTGTTGGGTTATTTTTCAATGCATGCTCCCTTGAAGCTGTATGTGTTCAAGTTGTTTCATTGAACAGAGTTCTAAATTATCACCCTTTGCCCAGAGAAAGTGGTATCATGTTTGAAGTGTTAAATCTGTATCAGGGTTTTTGCCTTTTTCCATGGCACATGTGAGTGCATACACAGGGGCGGAACCAGGAATTCAGTAAAGGAGAGGTGCCTGTACAAAATTAAAGGGGGACACACGCGCCCCCTCCATTTTTTTCCCTTTGATTTCTTTCGTTTTACCAAAAATAAAGGGGGGGGGGGCACGTGCCCGGTGCACCCCGCCTGAATCTGCCACTGATACAGAGTACAGTTGAACCTCTCGTATCCGGACAAGTCGGGACCGGGGCTCATCCGGATAAGGGATTTGGCCGGATACGGGAGACTCAATGCTTTATACATGTACATATACATACACATGTACTGATGTAGCCCATTGTAGTACCACCTGGAGTAATGTGTATACTGCAACCTTTTCATTGTTACACTCAGTGAGAGACCCCAAAAATAGAGGTTCGTGTTTGCAAGAATGAAATCATTTTCTTTTATAAATTCTTGGAATGATTTACCTAAATAATTATTAAGAAATGTATCAAGTAGATCTTGAAAATAAACCGTACTCGGCAAAGTCGACTGTAGGTCGCCATTGTTAGATTGAGTTGGGAATCCCCCTTTCCTCCCGTGATTATTAAAAAAAACATCACGGCGAGATTGCGTCCATATAATAGAGAGATCTGGATAAAGGGAGGCCGGATAAGAGAGGTTCAACTGTACTTAGATTAGATGGAGTAACATCAAAGTGCTGTGACTGTTGTTTCCAGTGATATTCTACGTTCGGCGACAAAGCTTGAAGAGTTTCAACAATTGCTCAACAAGTTTACATCACGACAGTCATATGCATAGTAGGCAATTATTTTCAGTTATAGCTGACATGCTTAACTGTGATGAGCATTACTTATGGTATCTTCACAAACAGCGCATCAAGTTGAGCTTTACAGTTAGATGGGTATTCTGGAAACCGGTGCTTGTAGCACTACTTGTATCATGATATGGAGGAAGTATTCCTTGTATACTGTAGTAATTATCTTCTCCACTATGTAAAATCTTCCTTTTTCATTCTGGTCATGCAGACTTGCATAAGTGTTCAATTTCACAATTATCTGCTCCAGTATGTAAAATCTTCCTTTTTCATTCAGGTGATGCATACTTGCATTCAAGTGTTCAATTTCATGTTTTCACCTTGTGCAAACACTTACATTACCGGTAATAGTATAACATCATTGACACTCTGACACATTACCTAGAAACTTTTTTATCTGTCGTTATAGAGATGTATGAATTCTGAATGCATAGTGATGAGCTCAAAAAATGAGGACACTGTCCCTCATACATGCACATAATGCCTTGTGGATCTGCTTGCGGTCTAAATGCTTGCCCAGATCAAGCAATCAACAGTCAACACATTCTAGATGGAAATGTATTGTTGAGGAATCATGTGTGGTTTCTCATTGATCGGATGATTATATTCCACAGTACACATTATATTTCCAGAGTGTTTGACATGTATTTATGTTCAGCAAACCTGCATTTAATTCTCTTTCGTTCAGATTGTCAAGTGGGTGAAAAACACACAGAAATTGTGAGCGTAGTGGAGCAATTAATGCAGTCTTTATAGTTTCAGCCACAAGTGGTACTGCTATATTTGTAATATAATGGTAACTGCCCTGTATGGCAAGTTTCCTAGGGAGGTAATTGCCGAAGACTTAGTTATCCTTGGGGGGTTTCACGAAGGGAAAGTCTTAGATGAATTCTGTAGGAAGATTTGTAAAATACTGATGGTAGTATAGAGTATCACGTGGGCAGTCATGAGAAATGTAATGAAGTGATATTATTCACACTGAGTGTTCTTAAGATGTTTCCCAGTCTGATCTATCTTAGTAGCAATGATGGCAGCATGGGCTTGCTGTCAAAAGCAGTAATTGTCATTTTTAGCTTGAGGGCTGTGAATTATGCTTAAAACAAACACACTCCCAGTACAAGTTTGGGTGGATGTTATACTAGAAATCACTTATCATTGCTCAAATCATTGAGGTATTCCTGATAGTAGGTGCAAATGGGGAAACTGATGTTCAGGCCTTTTGTTTGCACTGCATACATTGACATGAAGTACTGTGTACGCTGTTATTTTCATGCACAGATATTTTAGCGAATGAGGAGGTCACTCACATTTTTGCGAGATGTTGTTTTCGCGAATTGACACCGAGGCCATCATAAGTGCACTACATTGGGCTCCTGTTATCACGAAGTCCTTGGGACAGGCAGTTTTCTTTCATTATGTCGAAATTTCGTTGTAACTGAACAAATAAACAATAAAAATAAATAGAGTGGATAATGTTGCGGCCTGAATTCATACTTCGTTGTAATTGGAATTTCGTTATAACCGTGTGCGTTATAACGGGAGTGCATTGTATTATCTAGTGCATGGTGACATTTTCATGTGTTGTTAAATTCGCGGTCCAACTGTGTTCATGACATTCACGAAAAATTAAACCCTCGTGAATATATCAGCTTATACAGTGCATTTGTGCCAATATAAACCCAACCTCGAACTCTTTCTGTTTTTAAATAAGCGCTTCACTACACCACTGTATAAAGGTTAGTGCTCTGTAAATGTATTTGTACTATCTTTCATTTTATGTATTGTTAGTTGACCAAAGGTAGAATGTTTATGTAAGTTAACGGGGAAAAAAGGTGGGAGATATTTGTAATTATACTAAAGATACTCAGAAAAAAAAAGTAGCAGTCTGGATCAATGTCACACATCCTTTCATTTCAAAAACGAGTGGAGTAAAGATGAAGATAATAGAAGCCTGTAAGAAATGAAAGGTTTTGGAGCATGACAAGGTTGAGTGTTACTGGATATGTACAAAAGATGTGGCAAAATATGAGTAATGCTCTGCCATTAAAAGATTTATACATTGTAATAAGAACGTCCCTCTCGTATATATATATTACATTTTGTGTATAGTATGAGTTTCTTTAGCTGTTTACCTCACCTGTAATTTCTTGAGAGAGAGAGAGACAGACAGACAGACAGATAGAGAGAGAGAGAGGAGAGAGAGAAAGAAAGGAGGAGAAACAGATGGAGGAAGTAGAAGGAGAGAGGGATGGGAGAGGAAGTTCAAGATTGCAGTTTTGCCCTTTTCCAAACAAACCCGGATAAAGTGCAACACCTGTGGCATGGTTGATATTCAATCCAATCTATCTCTGAGTGTAAAAAAGAATGAAAAATTGCCACAATTGCACAAATTACCATTTAGATAAAAGTGTCAAATATCTGCATAAGGATATGAACTCAAAATTGTGATTAAGGGGGAACAGCCCCCAAAAAATATATTTTTATGTTGTATTCAGGGTTCCATAACACTTGCTCCTGTAGCAATCGCTCCCGTGGACTATCTGCATGCTAAGCCAAACATAAATTCCACCCACAAACGTAACCCTAACCCTTATAGATTAGTAAAATCATATCACAATCCTAACCCTAACTCTATAAGTCCTAGGAGAAAATAAGACGGGAGAGCAATCGTTGCAGGAGCTTATGTCGTGTCGCCCTTTTAGACTGCCCTATGTATGCAGTGATATGCCATGCCATTGGCAGATTTTGTTTGCAGTAAGGCGTAAACTACATTGACTATAAGAAGCTTTAGCTTTACATTACTTCCAATTCCATTTTTGCCGGGCGAAGCGCCCACGTTATCACGTCAATACAAAGCGCAGAAGGAGAAAGTGCTCGATTTCTTTATCCATTCTCACTCTGTGCCGTGCTAGGCATCTCGGGCATCAAAGGGACACATTGTATCTTCTACATACTGCCCTCTACTGGTTGGCTTCGCTTGTTGCATACACAATCACCCTTTTCGTGAAAAAGAAAAAAGAAATCCCTACATGTACTTTTCATGTAATTCTCACACTGATGAATTAGGTCCAGCGTGCAAATGTGGTACGCTGAACTTTTTACAAATATATATAGGTTTCTAGCCCGTTATGTTCGTTATTTCATTCTATTTTTTTTTTTTTTTTAAATTGCGTTTCCACCTTCGTTCCGGACACTCTGGAATGTGTGAATGCTCGTTTCAATGTCGTTTGTCCATCAATATTTTGAAGCGTTGTCTTTCAATTTCGTCCTTTGTCAACCATTTTCGTCAACTGCAATCCAAATTTGTCGGTCACAGTGTTAGCTGAGCACGAAATAGTAAAATTACTTTCGGCTACTGGCATTCATTCTCGCCGGAGTTTCACTCAAAATCGGCTCCCATACAGTGTAATGGTGTAATTATTGCCTGAATCGAATAATTCACTCATAAAAATTTCGTCTAAGTCACTTTAATCATACGTAAAACGCATTTTCTTTTCATGGCACTCAGCCACCTTTATCCACTTGATAGACACACAGAAATATGCTCGCACTAACAAGTACAGTAACACAATAATGTACTTGAAACAAAGTCATAACAGAAAAGATGAAATTGAAGCATTATTCTCAAATTGAATAGACATGCATAAAACATTATTGGTTGAATAACAAGCCTCCGTAAACATCAAAAGAACGGTAAGTACAGTACATGACGACATAAATGGTCAAAGATCTTCCTTACACTCTATATAAACTCACATCTAATGCTTAATGAATATATATATATATATATATATATATATATATATATATATATATATATATTACAAAAGGACGAATTTGATACGACCATTCCTAACCTACTAAGCGGCTTAGACGAATTTTAGAGATGATAGACGAACGTGAATGCTAAAAGTCGTAAATCTCATTAGCAAAAAGCTTACGTGAATGACAATCTGACGAAATGTAGCCTTGAATCGGAACGCAGTAAACTTCTCCTGATGAAATTAAATGAAGAGGTGGTGAAAATGGGCGGAGAAAAACCTATAATTCAGATCACTTTAAAAGAGCTCCACTCTACGCGCTGATGACCATCATTAATTGACCTCCAACCATGTCGTAGGAAGTGCCAGGTAAAATGTCATGTCATAAAACGTGAAATACCCAAACATTTCAGTCTGAATGATGTATTCTGTAATGTCCTTCCAACTGCTGTGCATTATTCATTCGCGCTGCTCTCTCTTCGCATGAGCACGATGGCAGTGCTATGGCAAGTCACGTACCAGTCACGTGACCCTTTCGTTTCTGTAGCTTGCTTTCTGCAGTCATCTGATGTGAATGTCACGAAGCACGCTGTACACTTTTCTTGTTTTTTGTTTTTCTGACAGTGTTTTGTTTTTCAAATACTTTTGCCGTCGAATATTGGCAAGGCTTCCGTCATAATCGTACGCAGGAGTAACTCGGCATAATGTGCTGTAGGGATAGAGGAACAAGACAGTGATAAGACTTGTAATGGTAGAACCAGGGATGTGTTACAGAGATGGAGTGGCAACTCTTCGTAATTAATGCAAACGTAATCATGTTTGGGTTCAAAGCGTTACGATAGGATGTCTAACATTCCACTATGCTTTTAAGTCATGCTCGACACCGATCTAGTTGCAAGATGAAGTTTGGAGACAAAGAACGCATTTCACTTTTCATCGAATTACGAGCTATATTTCACTGTAAGATTTTAAATGAAATGCTCGAATTGATTTAGAACAGTTTAGAAAAGAACTCAGTATCATAAACACGTATTTGTAGTTTGTTCGTAATGCGCAAATCGAAATGAAATGAAAAATAGGTCCTCTGAAAAACCCAATATTTTTCTATGATGCGCACATTTTTGCGCATGTTAATTTTCTACCTTGGGATATTTTGATTTTTCAATTAGAGTACTCCGCTTAAGCGTGTTCCAGTGTGCTTTTACAAGTTTTGCTGTTAACATTGTCAGTTTTACACAGCACAGTTGAACCTCTCGTATCCGGACAAGTCGGGACTGGGGCTCATCCGGATAAGGGATTTGGCCGGATATGGGAGACTCAATGCTTTATACATGTACATATACATACACATGTACTGATGTAGCCCATTGTAGTACCACATGTAGTAATGTGTATACTGCAACCTTTTCATTGTTACACTCAGTAACAGATCCCAAAATAGAGGTTTGTGTTTGCAAGAATGAAATCATTTTCTTTTATAAATTTTTGGGATGATTTACCTAAATAATTATTAAGAAATGTATCAAGTATATGTAATTCATGTGTGTTTGTGTAGGAGTTCTCATGGAGTTGGGAATCCCCCTTTCCTCCCGTAATTATAATATTAAAAAAAAAAAAATCACGGCGAGATTGCGTCCGTATAATAGAGAGATCCGGATAAAGGGAGGCCGGATAATACCGGTTCAACTGCATTTTGATTTGCTGCTTCAATTCAAGGCACACAAACTAATTGTTGCCATCATATTGAAAGAGAGAGCGAACTGCACAAGGGGGAAGTCTGTCCTGATGTGAACGCGTATACATGGTGTAAGTCCCGATTATGGATGCTCTCCTTTGTCAACGCACATGGGTAACGCCGACATGTAGTTGAACGCAAAACTTCTCGGCGGTGCCGAGCATGACTTCAAAGGAGAGCAGTAGTTGTCGCGCCTTCTCTAGCACCTCCCTGGTAGTACCATCATACAGTAACCATAGTCCATGCAAACTTTTGCAACGGGCGAATTCGGGATGTACTGGAGCAGATAACGATTCATCGAGGACATTGTCAAGGAAGTTGACGACAGGGATTTTCGTATAGATAAGCCTTTAGAATTGTTGAGGGATCACTTAATTATAATCCATATTTGTGGATGTTTCTCTTCTTCATGCGTCCTGAAATAGGTCAGTGAGCCTGATATAAGTGAACGTGTGTTACAGCTGAAATGCTTTGATGATGATGAATATGTATTTTTTGGTTTCTAGTTTTATAGAGGGGGTGGTGGTTGTGACGGACTCTTGTGTGACCGAAGTGATATAATATCCACTATTTCCCAACAAACTTTGTCCATAAAAAGAAATATTTCCCGCCTTCAAGATTCCTTCCTGGAAATATCCTGATGTTTGATGGATTCGGGAGACTCCTAGGCATTTTGCAATCACAGTCACATGACGTCACAATGACGAAGATTATGTAATGGGTAGTCTCAACAGGTGAACAAGCCTCGCGTCATTACGTGCTCCAGTCATAGAATGACTCACATAATCGGCTGCTGCCCACGGCAACGGCTTTGGCAACAGTCATGCAGCTCTTATAGCGATCACTTGTATCCGTGGCAATTGCAATTTATCATACGCCGTCAGTGTTTCAATGTCTTGAGTCCACATCATGACAATAGGCCTCCGTTGGAATTACTAGACCTGCGCCAGTCGGTATCAGTCAGAGCGCGTAAAGTATAGTGTTACATAAATCAGTGACTGGCGCTGGACGCGCTGCTATATATAATATTTGTATGGAATTGTAATGACAGGAGGGTTCCGTGTCAAACACGTCATTAGTGTATACAACACTTGTTGGACCGTTTTAGCAAGCGGTTACCGATGATACCTACGTGTTCAAATGTTACGTAATAAGTCCTTCTGTATAACAAATTTTATGCATTTTCGTCATCTCACAGACTTATTAAATCATTTTTCTACACAGTAAAAAAAAAGTGAGACTTACCTATTTTATTCAATCGGTATACCAGAAAAGCGGTACACCAAGAATGAAAAAAAAAAAAACGAGTTTTATTCACAACATTAAAGAGAACGGGATAGTATAGTGTTCAGTACATCATCTGAATACAAGCTAGTGAGAGTCGAATTTTTTAAGTACGGTTGTCTTTAACTTTGTTCTTTGTTGTCTGTGGGTTGTTTGTCTGTTTGTTTGTTTGTTTTTTTTTCAGGCATCCTCAGTTTGGGCTGGATGCCCAAACTGAGAGAGAAGAAGAGTACTTATGCGGAGTAACCTTGATCGCCGTTGAACCTCGAAAGGGGACTAATGGCTTGGGCGTGGCAGAAATATTGATGCAGTATTAGTATCATGTTTTAACGGTGATCATGGTATATTGATGGAAGCTCGGGTGAAATATTTCATTCATATTTCTTTCTGTCTTTCTTTCTTACTTACTTACTTACTTACTTACTTACTTACTTTCTTTCTTTCTTTTCTTATTTTTAATTTTGTTTTTCATAAAGCAGACTTTTTTTCTGATATAATTATTCTCTACATACGTGCATTGGTATGTCAAATTATCACCTCGACGGAGCACAGCCCCAAAACAAAGAAAGCAAAACGGTGACTATCTGACGTCATAATTACTCTCTATCGTATACTGGCGAACCAAAATAGTACGTGGTGGCCAGTGAATGTGTTGCTTGAAGTAGATAAATGGAACACCGAGAATGGACATGCACGCGGAATTGATTTCGAGACCGCTGTCCGTTGTCTTGTCTTCGGCGGTTGACGTATAAGGGTGTGCTTTATCAGCATCTGTAGGGGACTAATGGTTCTTTGTCTGCGTAATTCTAAAGATTTTTTACTCCTGATCTGATTGTTGTTGGGTTTTTTTTTTTTCAAGTAGTACTAACAACACGAAGCACTACCAGTTGAATCCTTCTTTCAGACTAATTAATGTCCGAAAGAAGTCCCTGCCACGCACCTTTCGTGTCAGAATCGTCCTGTACGGGATGTCTTTATGGACCTTGAAATCTTTAATTAGAGTGTGCCGCGTGTAGTGGTGACGTCTTCGTGTGGGATATTCTGACCTCGGGTCGGTTAGATTCCTGAACAGACGTAGGGTGTTTAAGTGAATCTCTTTGTCTTGTCGTTATTTGCTCCTATCTTATTTCTCTCGTCCATCTACTTTGCTCTTTCGGCTGATTAGGGAATGTGAAATAAAAATGAGAGAAAAGGTGAAAGAAAGAAGAAGAATGGATGACAGGAAATAATTATAGATAGACAGACAGAAAGATAAATAGATAAATAATAGATAGATAGATGGATAGATGGAAAGATAGATAGATAGATAAACATATAGATAGATAGATACATATATACATACATACATACATACGTACATACATACATACATACATACATGTACATACATACATACATAAATACATTGTAGATAGATAGATATGAATAGATAGATAAATAGACACATAGAGAAATAGATAGATAGATAGAGAAATAGATAGATAGATAGATAGATAGACAGATAGATAGATAGTTGAATAGATAGATACAAAGATAGATAGATACATAGATAAATAGATAGATAGATAGATAGATAGATAGATAGATAGATAGATAAATAGATAGATAGATAGACAGATAGATAGGGAGAGAGAAAAACATATTCAGAAATGGTGAGTTTTGTAGTTTTGTTGTTTCTTGTCGCTAGAATTTTGGTGATGACGCATCATTTTCTTATGCTTATTACTAATCGAAAGGTGATGAAAACAAGTCCAGATGAAAACAGGGTACCCCAAATTGTTCGACTCTGATTGCCAGACAGTTCATTTGCTGTTTGATTTGTAGTTTCATATGGAGCAGTCTGACGACTGTTTCCGTCCTTTTTTTCTATTTTCTCTTTCTTGTTTTATACACTAACGGTTATTTTTCTGTGGCTTTTCTGTGGTATGACCTCAAATCAAGCCGAACAACAAAAGCAACAACAACAACAAAAATAGTGCAACAGCGTTGGAATAAAAATATTCTGTGAGTTCAATATCTACATTTTAAATGGGATCGGAAAGTGGTTTATTTTTTTTAAAGAAATGTCTCACAGCCTAATTTAAATTCATAATAACAAGTTTATGAAGAGAGGAGATGCTGTTTGTGAATGACCATCATTAAGTGTTTGGGTTTTTTTTTTCAGAGACGTTTTATCCATCATCCGATGTAAAGATTGAGAGGAATTAACAGACATTACACGAACAATTTGCGAACGTTCAGGGGTAGTTTGATAAGTTACTTTCTATCGAATATCCAGGGTTGTCACAACATTTGACGGAAAGTGCGGTGTGATACCGAACTTTTATCCCGGTACAATGACACGCACAGCCACAAGTCTACAGACATGTGGGAGTCGATATGTTCCGGTTTCCAGTTATAGGCATAAAAATATTAGCAATGAGGATGTATTTGGCCAAAACAAGCAGCTCGCCTTGGTTCTGACAGATCTTTTATATATATATATATATATATATATATATATATATATATATATATATATATAAAAGCCATGAATGTGATAATCCGACCTATATGCAGGGTTTACGAAACAACAGGAAGGAGGTGGTGAAACCATACTCTTTGATAGTTAATTCACGTGCGTTTATATGCAAGAAAGATTAATTTCAAAATGTATTGTACCTCAACTCCTTGCTTATTCGGACAATGATATCGAACGATTCTACGTCTCAAGTCGTTAACAATTTCATTTCGGTTCTCAAGATCATATGTCCCTACGTTGAAGTGATAATACTTGTGATCGCCTGATTTGTTGTTGTTTCTTATCGACGACATTTTCGCAGCATCATTTAATCCATTTGCGGAGGAACGAATAAGGACGTTCAGGGGTAGTTTGATAAGTTACTTTCTATCGAATATCCAGGGTAAGTCACAACATTTGACGGAAAGTGCGGTGTGATACCGAACTTTTATCCCGGTACAATGACACGCACAGCCACAAGTCTACAGACATGTGGGATTCGATATGTTCCGGTTTCCAGTTATAGGCATAAAAATGTTAGCAATGAGGATGTATTTGGCCAAAACAAGCAGCTCGCCTTGGTTCTGACAGATCTTATATATATATATATATATACGCCATGAATGTGATAATCCGACCTATATGCAGGGTTTACGAAACAAGCGGAAGGAGGTGGTGAAACCATACTCTTTAACGCGATGAAGGGAATGTAAAACATGGCTTATGAGCGAATGGGGAAAGGATTTGGAACTGATCGGTCGAATGCCAACGATAATCCGTACTACTGTAATTAACAAAAATGTCTACCCGACACGATGATAATAAATGCGGCGTGAATCTAGATGAATGAAGGTAATCACACACTCGTATGTACTGTGGGAGGACGGGATTTACAACAGCTATAACAGGGAATCCATAAGACTTCAAAGAAAGTGATCTATGGCTTGCAAAATCCTTCCGCTTTTTAAGACCGAAATAGATGACAATAACTAACGATAGCATAGATATAAATGATCCAGGTAGCCGAGGTAAGATTTCATCTCTTAGAATTCGTGGTGTGGAACTTACGTAACAGTGAAATGCTGTACTTTACAGAGTGTCATCCCTCCTGGTAATTCAAAGAGGTTATGATAATGAGACAGCACCTGCATAGTACATAATATGGGGTGACTCCCTCCAGAATGGCCGTTTACTTCATAATGTACAGAGCAATGGCTCTTTTAGGGATGGTACATACATCGATACAACGATAAAGTTGACGTGAAACTATCACATCTTTAATGCCGTCTGTGTCTGCTATGTAATCATGTAAATACATATATATATATATATATATATATATATATATATATATATATATATATATATATTGTGTGTGTGTGTGTGTGTGTGTGCATTAGAAATGTTGGAAAATGTCAGAACTGATGTCAACGTAATTACTGTAACATAAATATATACATAATATATACTGTATTTGACTCAAATTTCTTCGTCACCTGTTCGAGGAGCCAATACGTGAAATCTCAATGTGGTGTTTTATGTGTATATATGTATATACACACACATTAATTATTATGTTCCTAAATAATGATACTCAGTGAGCACAGGAAACTACAATAATTACAAGAAACTTACCCCGCCCTATATGCCATGTTTAAAACATCTTCATCACAAATTTCCCACAATATAACTGGTATCTATACATGTTTTGAAGATTTGTGATAGATCTTACGTTCTTTTGTTATCAACATTGCCTTTTGAATTATACAATGATATCATAAGTAACGTCGTATCATAACATTGTTCTCGCACCTGCTGTGAACCGTAGCTTTACTTTGTGCTATACTTACAACACGCAAACGTGTGTTCACGCAAACATCTCAGGAAAGCATGTATCCACAAAATACATAATGATAGACACCAAGTTCAGTATCAGTAGAATACACCTGTTCTGTAATGTATTCAGATTTTATGCATGCTTTGTTCACAAAAGTTCCCCTTTACAACTACAAAGCTTACCATCACCGAGGCTTGCCCTACCTAGCAACTACTGAGTGAATTCCTGCATGGAACTTAATGGGAGGGAGCAGTTGAATGAAATGCTTCGTTGCTAGGCTGTAGGAGAACATCCATGAATTGTAATGAATTACAGGAACGGTCTATTATCTGGGAAATAAGTTTGTATTATGATTCGCACATGGCGAGTTCTGGGTGTATGATGGCGCCCTTCATAGTTCCTTCTCTGCATCCTATCAAACAGGGTGCTTCCTTCCCTTTATTCTGCATGGAGCTTGAAAACATGGAAATTGATATCATTTCGTTTCAGCAGTTTACGACTAATGTCAGCATCTTCAATTATTTACAGGTTTATTGACAGAAGTTTGTTTGTTTGTTTGTTTGTTTTTTTTTTTTGCGCCGAAAGAGAGTCAGAGAAACAAAAATCTTAAGAGACGAAATGAACCTACAGTCAGACAGTGTCATTCGAAATAATTCTACAGACTGTCAAGGAATTTGTTATATTCTAGTTTATTTTCAAATGACAGAGCTAAGAGATATTCAGTTCATCTGTTCCTCCTAATTATAATATTTATCTGAAATCAATTTCGGCATAGATCATCTTGTGCTACGTCAACATATCTTGACAAGCTTGCTTCTTAGTAGGTCCCATCATACATTATTTCTTTAGCATTCATTCTCAGATTTCAACTTTCATAGATCGACCACTATGTTTTATATGTGACCGTGCACCTCAAAACGAACATAAAGTCGCACACACTGATTTTTCGTGAGGACTGAAAATAAGTGAAATGGGTCAACCTAGCCGAACTTGACTTTTTCATATTTTCTGAAAGAGCGGGTCTTCTTTTACATTATGCTAAATTTTGGTATCACAAAACGGGTAGGAAAGTGTGTTTTTTAGCAGTTTATCTCGAACATTTTTTGGTAGAATAGTGTGATTAGGTGTGTCTATAGAATCCCTTTTTCATTTCTGAAAAACCTTGTCCACACTCTTCACTTTCAACTCTAATAACTTTTGAAAGGATAGTGCTACTGCTTTGAAAGTTGGCATTAGTTATGGACAGAATGTGTTAATGAGGCATACCTAATTTCAGTTTAATCTGATAATCCCTTCATTGTTGTTACTATGGTGGTTTACTTCCTGTTTATTGTCCCATTCATCGCACAGCCAGCACGGTTTGGTAAAGATTAAGCGCTTGAGTAGACACTGTACTTCAGAGCCTCTTTTCTCAGTTGACACTTTTCCTGAGTTTGTGCTTTCTTTCCAATATTTAGATAGGTTAGGAGAGTCCATTTGATTTGAGTTATACATCATTTTAAAGCTTAAAGTCTGCTCTTTCAGAATGTGGTCTTAACTAAAAATTCATGTCTGGCGACTTTTTGTTTGTTTTGAGGTGCAGGGTCACATATGTTTGCAATATTCTATGCATGTCTCCTAGCTGGATATCATGTATTTCATGTTGTAATATTATACCTCCTAGCTGGATATCATGTATTATTTAATTTTGTTATATTTGATGTATTTTTTCATCGAGAAATATGAAAATAAATAGAAATTGAATTGAAATTTCTTATAAAAGTATGCAAACAATTAGTAAACCGGTCTGTTGAATCAAAGAGGCTGACAATAATGTCTGTTACCCAAAGTAATAGATGATGATGATGATAATAATTCAATCACATATCTTCGTAGGGATGATATGTATGTACGTATGTTCGTTAAGTGTGCGTGTTGGGGAGAAATAGTTACCAATTATATGACTGACAATGAGCGGATATGAAAAAAGACTAATCAATATGTAATTGCTCCGAAAGTCGCAGAGATCTGTTGCATTGACTCATTCATCTAAGACACCTTTCACTTACGTTTTCCAAAGTTCGTGAATCTCTGTCCTTGGAAAGCGCGATTTATATTCAGTTGCTGCCTGCAAAACGGCTTGACTCATCTCAATAACGTCTTCGTTTTGTCTCCTTGCGTTTTTTCCCTTTCCTCTCGCTCACTCGGGACAGCAGTGAGATCCGTACACTCTGTGGATGATCTTCAGAAAGGATAGGAAGATTTAATCCATGACGTCAGCGCTGAAGTCACGCACTCAGAGGGTGAACCTGAGTAGAACGGCTCGGCGAGCGTGCATTGCAATATCTTCTGCCAGACGACGGCACGCCGGCAACCGACCAATCACAGGCTCGCCTCCTCACGCACGGAAGGACGGATTCTGGGCGATATGCATATAAGCGTCGCGCCTTCGTTGTCGTGGCACAGATATTCCATCTGCCAGCGAGAGTAGAGAAGCGCCTCGGCGAGTTCTCCAGACGAAGCAGTCAATCTGCACCCCAACACCACGGTGACAATACGAGAGGAGCTTCTATAGATCTCAGACGGTTCGGTCAAGCATCTGATTAAGCCGTCCTAATTGAGATCAAACAGGTGCTGACTAGTTAAACTCCCCATCAACTTCACTGACTCGTAACCGGCTTTGCAGTATGCATCAAGATCGTAAAATGACTCGCTCTTCATCCGTAGCAGACGTTGACATCAAACCACCATCGCCAACGTCGTCTGCCGAGACGCGGCGGAGCAAACATCAGAAGCTTGGACCACATCCCAAAAAGAAGATGCTGCGCTCACACAGCGAATCAGCTATAGATGTGAACCTACTTCGCGGCGTCATGAAGCACAGCTCAACGGCGCCGGCAGACGGGGATAAGCCGAAGGGCATCGTCTGCAGCAACGAGGATTTCCAGCAAATCATCACCGAGTCCAAGCGGCATCGATTCGGCCGCAAGAGAAATAACACCATGGTCATTCAGCTGGAATCGACCCCCGAGGTGCCTCAGGAAGGGGAGATAGTCCTCGACAACCGACTGGCCGAGAAGAAAGAGTGGAGTGCCAAGCAGCAGGCG